>NW_017674820.1:9113-39485 GCF_001879085.1 Nicotiana attenuata | reverse complement strand
GGAGGGAGGAGCACATACCTTAGAAATTGCAGTTGTCGCACTACCACACTGTATGATACTATGATTTATTGCATGGTCTCCTGGTTGTATTTGACTTCAATTTCTCATTTGGTGCAGATAGAAGGAAATAATGCTGGGGCTGATGATGCCGTCATGCTTGATAAAGATGGCTACGTGTCAGAAACTAATGCTACAAATATAGTAAGCTCAGTCACGTCCTATAGTTCCTTTTGCTCTGAGGTTCCCAGTCTGTATCCCTCAGGAGGCAAGCCACACTTTAGGGAAGCCCATTGCATGTATTGTCTAACAAATTCTCCTTTTCTTCTGTACTTTCTTCCTGCTTTTGGTGGCATAGCCACGAAACTCAAAAGCGTTATACAATTCTGTGGTCATTTAGTTCTCTTTAATGGTTTGAGCATTTCTTTTGCTTTATAACCAACCATCAAATCTCGCGTTTCTTGTCAATTTCCTCTCTTCGATAAAAAAGTTCTGTTTTTACCCTTTGCAGTTCTTAGTGAAGAAAGGGCGCGTGGTGACACCTCATGCTGATTATTGCCTTCCTGGCATAACAAGAGCAACAGTAAGTTTCAGAAGATTTTTCATTTGATGTTAATCATTCTGTTGTGTTCAATATTCTGTTGTCTCTCTCTCCCCTTCTGAACAAACAGTCGTGTTAGTGCATTTAACATATACAAAGTTAGTTCTTGCCCAAACTAATTGGAGCAGAACCCAGTCTTTTCCAGACTCAGGCGATAAATGGTTGCGCATCCCCACCCCCACCCCACCACCCCCCGAAAAGGAGAAACAGATCTGAAAGACTGAAACACAGTAGCTTTATTTCTCATGTGGACTATTTGGTTAGACAGAGCCAAAAGATGCTTGAACGAAAAACACAGCAACGCTCTTATATGAAAGATAGAGTTTACAGAGTCTTTTCTTTTGGCGCAAGGATAGGGATATGGAAGATTTCTTTTTGATCTTTTGGACTCTATGAATTTGACGAGCTGTTGAGAAAGTGTTAACTTTCTCCTGTTTTGTACTCTTGCAGTACCTTCTTGGTAGTCATAATAAAATTTACTTTACTTTATGAAAAAACAAAGAAAGAAAATTCCCCCTCCCCCTTTTCTCTTCCTTTGAGCAATTCTTTTCTGAAATTCCATCTCGTTTCTCTCCTGTCAGAAAATGTGGATTTTGTCACAATTAATGCCCCTGAACTATTTGAGCTGTAAATCTAATTTTCAATTTACCATCAGGAAAGCCAAAAATATCTTACCATGTTAATCCACATTATATAATATTTTGTTTGGAAGCACTGCTTTAGGAAATGATATCTGTTTGCTGCCGACCAACTTATGATACGAAGATGTCTTAGTGATGGATTCTTGGTATTACTTTCCCAATTTATTTCAAGATGACTATTGGATTTTAGGATCAAAAATAATTTTGTTGGCAACCATCCGATGTGTTTATTAATTGTTACAAATGCAGCGAGAGTGGCATGGGTCTAAATTACAGGGCTTTTAGTTTTTGATGAAGTAATTAATTTGCAGAGTTGTCTGCTTGATGATCAATAATCCATTTTTCAGGTCATGGAGCTTGTGCTGAAGGAAAATTTAGTTTTAGAGGAGCGACGAATTAGCTTATCAGAATTTCACACTGCCGATGAGGTGTATACTCTTAACTATGAGTTTCTTCTTTGACGAGCCTAGGAAATTTGTTGCAAGCATTACTGAAAGGCAGCTTCTTACGAAATTAATCAAATGAAGAATTTAGTTTTAGGGAGCATTTAGTGTATGCATCCTTCTCATCACACAACTCAACCTACTCCATTGTCCGGAGAAACCATTCCTAATGAGCTTCTTTAGCTTTTTACCTTTTTTTAAGCATCTATAACATCTGTGCTATAATTGAATACAGCAGCAGTAATGCAATAATGTTTGGGGTAGCACTGATAGTCTATCTTGGTACAGACACAAAACCCCATATTGGGGAAGCCTGTGGCCCTTTTCTTTTTTGCAGTTTTATAAAATATTTGGTTTTGAATATAAAAATCAGGTGAAAACCTCTTTACTGTGCATCTCTTTGCAAAAAGCTTGCATAACAACAAATACAAATAGTAAAAAGAGGTTGCATCTATTTAGGGGTAAATTCACTAATTTCAATATTTATTCTTCATATATACACCAACAACTTTTACAAAATCATTGTGCTCAGTGGTTTGCTTCCAACCTTTCTTCTCCAAGTCAATTATTTTGTTTCTATCAAAACAAGATCATTGACTTAGAGAAAAAAGTGGAAAATAAAACACTGGTGCCTAGTGTCACAATATCATTTTGTTGAATCATATTTTGTTAACAGTAGTGTCATGCTGGTGCCTAAATTTAACTTTGATAATTGTGTGTATATTATGTTGAGGGACTAGGGAACCACTGTACCAAATGTATGATTCATGAATCATGAGGGGATTAACCATTCCATGGCAACTATGATTCAGACTCTCATCTCATCTGGTTTCGATTTGGATTCTTTTCTTGAATTCAATGATATTCGAAATACAAGCTTCCTTATTCTTACGCTTGACATTAAATCTAAGCATTCTCAGGAAAGTTTAGTTTCCCCACTTTATGGTCCAGGCAATCGTTATACATGAAAGATGCCCACTTTCTTGCTGTTGTCATTCTGTTGTTTTCTCATTCGAAGTAATTAGGATATTCTTGTACTGCGCTGTTTAACAACTCTTAAATCATTAATTTGAGGGCATATATTGCCCGTGCTTGGAGAACCCCTTTTGGCAACGTTAATTCCAGCACAAGTATGCTTCTTCTGTTGTATTATCGGTCATGCTTCTTGCTTTAGAGATCCCCTCTCTTCTTTGGTTTTAGTTGTTTCTTGCTATCTTTGTCTTGAGAAATGTTTGTGTTAAGCTGAAGCTTCTCTCGTCATGATCTTCATTTTGACTAATATGACCATCATCACCACCACTATTGATTTTCACTGTTGATGATTCTTGTCATTTTTCTGTTTTTGCTTCCTCTTAATATGAATCTTGCACTTCTTGCAGGTGTGGACAACAGGAACTATGGGGGAGCTTAGCCCGGTATGTTAAAAGTCTTTGATTGATTTAAAACTTTCGGGTCATCTGGCTGACTCAGTCATGCAGAACTGCTTCTGTTTCCTTCATAAGTTTCTTCACTTCGTCTCTTTTAGTACCTGAGAAACCTTGGCTTGGTTTCTAATTAGGTGTCAATCCCAATTCACACACGTTTGGCCTTTCAAAGTAGATTATTTCGAGTCTGTGGGTTATACATAAACACCTGGATCATTATTGTCTTCCGTCTGAATAGCTGCCTTCCCCCCAGGATCATTAACAAATAACAAGTTCTGACAAAACAATAATGAGCATGCTATTGCATCTCTTGTGGAATACATTGCTGATAATGATAAAGAAAGAGTTCACTATCGTCACTTATCCTCATCACTCAAAGTGTTCCAATTCTCTATACTGGAGTCTGAATCTTACCTTCCTTTTGACATGTCGCTTAGTATCAGATATTCTGGCATGCAACTTACTTTTTCTGATTTACTATCATACTGGAGAGCTATCTTGAATGTTTTTACATGGACAGGTTGTCAAGATTGATGGACGTATAATTGGTGACGGTCGAGTGGGACCTATAACACAGAGACTGCAAAATGCTTACAAGAAGCTGGCAGAAGAATCAGGAGTGTTTATACCGACCCATCAAAAGAGCTAAATAGATAGTTTCCAGGTTCCCATCTTCAACTTACGTTCGTTCATTCTCCGGGTTTTGGTTATTAAAGCTCCTAGGTAATCTATAATCAATTGTCACGGAAAAGCAAAGAGTTGTTATTCCTCAGGCTTTTTTCTGCTAAATTGTTCCCGCCTCTTATCCTAGGCCTTTTTTTGGTTTCCTTGTGCACCAATTTAGGTTGTGAAAAAGAAGTCATGTTGTTGCTTATTACATATTCTTATGTTTGCAATTTCAGATGTCCAATAAAGAACTGGAGATCTAAGGGATGTTCTTCCATCTCTACGAAAATTTCATGTAATAATGTGGTCACCTTGTTTTCACATCTCCCCTACAGCAATGCCATTGGAGCGTCTTCTCGTGACTTATCAATTGTTCAAGTTCGTTGTGTTAGCTTATCTATTCTTCTTGAATTTGTCTCAAATTGCCTGAGGAGTTTGAAGGGTTCATGAGTTGTCATTAGGAAAGCGATCCATTGAATGCATATGAGTGGCAACAAATTGTTATTTTCCTATCATAAAATAAGAACTGTGACATAATTTAGATATAAAAGTCATGGAATACTTGTACTCAAAAGAGTTCAAGAAAAATACAAGCCAAGATATAGAGGGGAGAGGGCTGACAGAAAAAACAAGTCAATGTACCCGTATAACCATGTAGGATACAAGTTTTCTTCTTTTCGAGTTATGCTTTGCACCCCTATATAGACCGATGTGACACCCTAGGTAAATCTCACATCCACAAAATACGAGAGAGATGTTGGGTATATAAGTAGACAGGTCTTAAATTCTAGTGACGCGGTTTATAGCCGTGCGGGCCTAGGCCTAAATATGTGACACCCTAGGCAAATTCTACATCGACAAAACACGGAAGAGATATTGGGTATATAAGTAGACAGGCCTTAGACTCTAGTGACGCATTTTAACCTGCGAGCCTAGGCTCAAAGCGGACAAGTCTAGGCCCAAAGCGGACAATATTACAAGTGGGTTGGGCTGTTGCAGATTTGCACGTTTCCCGGGATTATTTTCCCATTTAAAAACATTTAACTCATAAATTCTGCTGAATTTAAAGAATTGAAAATGGTGAGAAATTTGTTAAATCAAAACATTGCATGTTCACGTGATGACATTGTGCAGGATTGATTATTTTGTCTCACAGTACCCACTCTGATAAATGCTTAACTAATGCTACGATGGCATTATTATAAGTTCCACTAGATACTTTTTGTCTCTAAAGATATCAAATAAAATTGAATATTTTACTATAATGGGTGGCTATAAATGCAACTATTAATCAAGAGATAACAACACTACCATAAAATATATTCTTCCCCATTCATCACAAATGGTTCCACAACTGAAATTTGCGTTTTTCTTGATTGCCGTCCTTGTTGCAACTACTGGTAGATAACCTTACCTTCCTTCTTTCATCGCCATTTAAATTTATACAAGCATGTGTCTTTTCTGATTTTTTTTTTTTTAAAATTAATAGTACTGGCTATATATATATGCAGTTGGCTCACCAAAAGTGCAAGTAATGGCAGTGCGAGACATTATAGGCATGGATGTTGGAGTGATTGAGCTGAAACTTGTTCAAGTTGGTAAAAGAACAACGTGCAATAGACCATGCGGATCAGACGTTGATTGTGGTGACGGTTCGTTGTGCATTAGGTGTAAGCCTACATCTAAACCGGGGGATTGGTCTTGTCAAAAGTGACTGACAAATAAAGACAGAAGAATTGGACTAGCTTAGCTAAATATGGTAAATTTTGCAGTTGGCTTTGCTGCTTACTGCAAAAATGTATCTCTTGTTTGTGTGATCACATCACCATGTCAATGTTTGAGTGTACGTTCAAATAATTGCTATCCCCCTATCTAGATCTGTCTTGTTTTGTTTGCGTACCTATTTTCTTTTTGGGTCTTTAATTCGTGTAACAGTTAACTAGTGACCTTATTTCCCACTGTATATGGGAAAAATAAATATATATCTACCAGTTCAAGCAAGACTATATAGTGAACCTTGGCGATTGGTACGACACTGTGTTAACTGAGATACTGGTGGAAAAAAGAGAAGATATATTTATATATCAGTTTATCAAATTAATCTTCTCATGACTTATCAATGAGTTAACTGAGATACTACTGGAAAAAGAGAAGATATATATGTTGGACATGAGTGGGTTGCTCTAGTGGTGAGCACCCTCCACTTCCAACCAAGAGCAAAGGCGGAGATAAGATTTGAAGTTTATGGGTTCCGAACCTGCCACCAAACTCATAACTCATTTAGTCACTGGGTTCACAGTTGAATATTTATATATGTTTAGTGAATTTTCTAATACAAAACAAGGTCAAGCAAAAATTACTGGGTTCGTCCGAACCGTTAATCATACACTACCTCCGTCCCTAACCAAGAGGTTGTGAGTTCGAGTCACCCCAAGAGCAAGGTAGGGAGTTCTTGGAGGGGGGGACGCCGATGGTCTATCGGAAACAGTCTCTTTACCCCAGGGTAGGGGTAAGGTCTGCGTACACACTACCCTCCCCAGATCTCACCGATGGAATTAAACTGGGTTGTTGTTGTTGTTTGTTGTTGTGTGATGCCTTATATAAAAAAAAATGTAGTACCATATGATGCTTTATGAAAACAATTCAAAAAGTAAAACTGGATGAGGAAAGTTATAATATTGTAGTTATATTGCATTTCATTGAGATAATTTTAATTTTAAAAAAAATATAATATCACTTTTTATATTTGTTTATTTATTCACTTTTTAAAATTGTCGACAACGCTTACGAAAAACTTTACGTACGCCCCTAATAATTACAACTAGGGACACTTCTGCTGGATCATTAATTGCTAAGATCAACCTGTTGTACTTAAAATGTTTAAAATTTCGAAGAATACAGAGTGCTCCAACACCAGTTTCTATATTCAAGCTTGGCTAGCCCGTAACTAGTAATAGAAGAAAAAAAGATATGAAGGAAATCTTATTTGAATATGCTAACAATAAGTAAGAATTTAAACTTGACATTTAAGTTTGGGTAACAGCTCATCAATTAGCCATCTTGCCAACCATTTATATGCTGTTTGTGTCGAATGAATTCCGTCCCAACTGATGTGAACATTAGGGTTAGCGCACGCTACAACTCCTGGAGCTCCGCACATTGCACTTGCGTCATAATTGTAATCTACTAATCCACAACAAGCTTTCTGTAATAAGTTTTTGTCAAATCCTGCAATGTATTTCAATCAAGATGAAGTTTGTAAATGCATATGCCTTTCTTAACTTTGCCACTTATAGTAAAATGATATAATAACAAACTGATTATTGAGCACATACCAAGACTAGCAGCATTTTGTAAAAGCCACAAATAGGCATTGTAGTAGTCACCATAAATCAGTGTAATGTTTGGATACTCTTTCTTCAGGTATGATTATAGAAGATTGCCAAATTATTTAAATCTTTCAAGCAATGGTACTCATCGTAGGCAGTTGTGTCATTGGTCATGAATTGCACTAGGTAAATTGGTAAACAACCAATTGGAAAATTGCCCGGGATTACAATTCGAGTTGCCCCAAAACCAGTCACCCTCTGAATTCATTAGGAATTTCAAAAAAAAAAAAAAAAGATAGTTAAGAGATTAAAGTGGTAACTAGAAAACCTTTCGTCACGTAGTAATTGTAAAATGTCAAGCTAAATTCAAATACAAGAACCATTCTCTAATAACTTAAAGGCTAACCCAAAATTAAAGTGAAAGCAAACTCACTTTAACAACATTAATAATGGTCTGAATAATTTCTGGGACCATGATTCTCAACTCTTCCACCGTTTTACCCTCAAATAAGCCAAAATTAAGATCGTTTCCTCCTATTTCTCCAACTAGAAAAAGAGAGTTCTTTAGGTTTTCTCGGCAACCTAGCAGGACAAACAAAACACAAAAATTAATGCTACTTGCTGTTAATTTCCTTGAAGTGTTTAACAAACTAGTAATTAATTACCAGCGGGGAAGGTGGTTTTGAAATGAGAAGACATCCGATCAAGTTGCACATTTAATGAACTATTTGTCCCGCAATCGACAATCTTATTCTTTCCATGACTTCAGCTGGTAAAGCAGTAGCTCATGCTACTGCAAAATTTGCACCACGTGTGAAATTTCCATTCTCATCCTTGTAGGGATTTAGTAAAGGAAGACCACATTCCAACGCTGCGAAAAAAAAGAAGACTTGTATTTCATTAGCAAAGGGAAAAAACCTTTTTCCATTACGTATCAATTTTTTAGAGTTTAAGTTCCATACATTAATGGTATAAAAAGTATATATACTATCATAGATAATCTCTATAATAAATTTTACATTAGCGATTAATAACTTGATAAAAATGGTAAGTAGTCTGAAAACCATTATAGGCCGAACTACATAGATAATGTAAAAAGTGTATGTACTTAGGTGTCCTATGGTTGAGGTTTGAAGGGATTTAATACAGGGGCGGAGCCAGAGTGTTGGGATGCGGTTTCGGCCGAACCCAATAGCTTTTGTTCACACCTTATATTAATTTTAAAAAATTCATTACATATGTATAAAATTATTAATTTAGAACCTAGTAACTGAAAATAATACAATCCCAAACCCACAAGGTTTAAATCCTCATTCCACCTCTGATTTAATCCCAACATTAAAGTCCAGTATTATTTTGTAGGAGTATTGCTTACTTTTGTTGTTCTCGTAAATACTACATGCATAAGTTATGCTAGGAGATAGAATGGAATAAGAATGTAAATCACTACATACCTAATCCCAATATGACTATCTCTAAACCAAATGACGGCTCTTTAGTGTACTTAACTAAAATCAACTTCTTCTTTTTTACAATATTCTTGATAACGTAAGCAGAGAAGAGAATGAAGTATCACCATAGAAAAAGAAAAAAAAACTATATACCAATGAAATCAATCATGAGCATGCCGTTAGAACAACGTCCAGAAGGTCCCCCTGGAAAATCCATTCCATAAGGAAGTCTTGCATATATTGATTGAGCACCAATGAGGCTCTCTCTAATGAAGTTGACTGTATCAGAAAGTGAGTCACCAAACTGATATATTTATCAAATTTGCATTTTATCAATAGTGGAGCTTGCAGCATTAGTACTTGTGAATCGATTTTCTGAGAATATTCTTGAATAACCAAGAAAATAATCAAAGAAAGAACAAAGAGATCAACAACTCTTATGGTCAGCGCCATGCTCAATTGTAATTGCAAAGGAAATTGCACTACATAAGAAAACCAAAACTCCAACTTTATAAATACTACAAGGCAGCATGCATGGTCCAGTACCATTGCTAGTAATAGTAGAGTATTGAATTAATTACTTAGTGTGTCGTTCCTTTGTGAGGGAGTGGAATTACTACGAATAAATATATTAACAAAAATATGAATAAAATATGGAAGGATTTAAGATCGATGTTAACAAATATCTACAATTGTACATGCAATAGACCTATCAGTGAATTAAGAGATGATGTAACAGTCGTTTTTTATAGGTAAGAGTCGTTAATTTCTATTGTAAAGCCACATGAGTATGCAGACTGCAGTGGACCTATCCATGTGAACTAGAAGATAATTAAATGTAATAGTTGAGGACAGCCTAGAGTTGGCGTTTGCATGCAAGTCTTAGTTGAAAGTATATATATATATATATATATATATATATATATATATATATATATAGTGTCATTCCAAATCTCTTTTTCGATGTCTTTCAAAAGCGAATGTTAGAAAAAGACATTCATCATCAACTCGAGATCTAAGTTCCAAACTGAACAAAAGAGAGAGATACATAAAAGTGTGAAGCCATAACAGCTGTTGGTAAGCCGAGAGGCAGACTAATTAATAAATAGGGAATATATGAACTGGAGAAGTGGACTACTACGTGTAGGAGGGTATTGGATTATATAACTGTCTGTATACGGTCAAAATCGAGGAGTACAATTTTGAAGTCTTAAATCAGGCTATAGGCCCGAGTCCGGGAGACTCGGAGTGGGTGTCGTATCCGGCTAAGAGACACCTACCTCGAGGAAGCTGATCGAATGACTGGCACGGACTGCATTGAGGGCAGCATTGTCTCGAAGTCAATCAAGAAAGAGCGGGAATTTCTCAGGGACACGTGGATTTGGGCATTAATTATAGGATAAGGGTTGCACGAAATTGTACAGGTCCGTACTAGGCCGTTATACACCTGTACCAATAGAATTCTTTATCTTTATGAGCAAGGTACTATATTGGGGATTTTCTCCTCCTATATAAAGGGGACCCCAATCATTTTGTAAAGAACAGATCATTCACACCGCAATAGAACATTCTTATTCTTCTCTTGTTTAACGTGCTCAGCAATTGTTCTTCAGCTTTACTACCTTTACTTTATTGTTCATATTTTATTGGTCTTAGCTGACCTCAAGGTCCCTGATAGACGAGCACGAGGCCCCTACTGTTCTGATAACATTGATTTGGTTCATTATTTCTTCTTACTTAAGCTCAATATTACTCATATAATCACTAGTATTAGAATATATCACGCATCTTTAAAACCACAAATTATCTTTAATTGTTACTCATATTTTTCGAGGTTAAACAGTTTGGCGCCCACCGTGGGGCTAAAGATATTAGTGATTGTTTTAGTGCTAGTTTTCTGATAACACACGTTATTCTTCACTTTTTCTTGTCAAAGATTCTTTAATTTCAGGCTTAATCATGTCTAGCACACAAAATGCGCCTGCTCACGACAGTGAGGGACTTGGAGAAAATAGCGGCATAGGGCTCGGTGTATCACCCGAAACCCTGAGGGAGTGCCAAATGTGGAGCCGGTTGATATCAGCTCCCACAACGCTCTAAACACGGACGCAGGCACAAACCCCGCAAGGAACGCACACAGGGAAGCCCGAGCTGGAGGCTAGGAAACACGGGGATTGGTAGAAAGAGGTGTCAGCCTCCAGGTGATATNTAGCATGAGCTAGTGGTGGAAAGGCCCGATGAAAGCGGCTTGGGGACTGACCCCACGATCATGAAAATGCTCGAGGAACTGACTAAAAGAATCGAGTCTGGAGAAAAGAAGATAGAAGATAACGATAAAAAGGTGGAAACTTACAACTCCCGGGTAGACCAGATACCCGGAGCACCTCCAGTTTTGAAGGGCCAATGTTTAAGAGCCTAAGGGCCAATATGTAAGAGCCTAAGGGCCAATATATAAGAGCCTAAGGGCCGATATGTAAGAGCCTAAGGGCCGATATATAAGATTCTAAGGGCCGATATATAAGAGCCTAAAGGCCAACCTCGAAAGGTTTAAGGGCCTAAAACTTATAGTTTGAGACTCCGCTTTCATTTTGATTCGGACTCGAGGTTCACAATATCCCAAGCCCACAACGAGTTGATTTAAAACTCGGCTTGAAAATTATTGTACCTAATAAAGATTTAAGGGTTTATAATACCCCGAACCAGTCCTCGGACTAGCCATTCAAACGAAATTTTCCATAAATAAAGGCAATGTTGACTATAAGCAATGTTAAAACCAGCATTAGCCAAAGATGAGATTCAAAGTTCCCCTCATATCTCCAAAAGATAATTACAGGAAATATTTACACAAGGGAGGCATACAAGGAAACAAAATAAAGTAAGCTAAAACTACTTCGGAGTCGCATCCTTTGCAGCTGCATCTCCAGGGATCATATCTTCGAGGTCTCGGGTTCCTCATCCCCGTCTCCTTCACTCCCAGAGGCACTGGCTGAATCATCTTCATCGGAAAGCAGAGCGACTGCCTCTTCTTCCAAAATCTTCTCCGCTTCAATATTGGCTGAAAGATCGAAGCCGCGAGCATGTATCTGTTCGAGGGTCATCCTCCGTGATTGTCTCCTAGCATGGTCGAGGGCACTTGATAACTTAACCTCCGCCGTAGAAGAGATCTACTTTGCCCGAGCATTAGCTGCTTCGGCATCAGCTCGATACGATTCATAATTGCTGCAGCATCGGATTTAGCCTTGGCCAACTCAGCAGCAGATCTGATTTTGAGCTCCTCGATTTCGAGGCCTCGAGCTAGACTCTCCTCCTTCGCACCTCGAAGTTGGCATTCGAGCGAAGCTAACTGCTCTTTAAAAGTTTCCTTCTCAGAGGCGAGATCTCCGTACCATGCCTCCACCTCAAGGCCTCGGCTTCTTTTATCTTAAGCCCCTCACGAAATTGCGCCTCTAAATCGGCCTTCTATTGGAACTGCGAAATTAAAAGTGTCAGCCGCCAAAACAAAGCAAGTACGTAACGGATTCTCGAGAGCTATATTACCTTCTCGACATACTCGGCTCGATCTTGGCACACCTGCGCCAACTCAGCTCGTAGATCATGAATCTCCAATGCTTTCTTAGCATATAAGGCTTTTACGGCGTCCCTCTCCTCTAAAGTCTTCTTAAGCTCGGCCTCGCACCGAGTAGGATCATCTCGGGACTTGGAAAATGCCCTCTTATGGAGCGCCATAGCCTTCATAAAAAGGAAGGAAAGTTAGATTCGGAACAGCTAAAACAAAGGTGCAATAAACAGAAAACTCGCCTATTTAAAGAGTCTACGTGCCTCATTAAAAATGAAAGAAGCATCGGGGTCGGGGCCGTCATTAAGCCCTACAAGGCATTCTTGAAAGATGTCGTGCCCTTCATGGTTTAATCCCACTCTAGAGGATCTCATGTTCACAGCCTCCCGGATTTGCCCCTCGGAGAACTCGGGGCCAGGGGAGAATCATCCACGTTGATCACCCCGAGAGATCCGCTCGGGGCATTTTCTTTTATCTGAAAAGGCTCGGGGTCAGGATGTTCGGTCTCGCCCTCATAATGATCTCCTAAACGAGGCACCTTCTTCCTGAACAATGGTTCGGGGACTTTGTTTGAACTCCATTCGGAGATTTCTTCAGCTCTAGAGTGGGCCTCATCAGCCGCCGCTGGTTCGGTGGGCTTCGAAGCATCAGCATCATATCTTTTACGATTTACCAACGGGCAATCATCATCTTCTTCTGTCATTTCAGGAGATAAGGCCGCCGTATCGGCCTTAGGCCTTCTAGCCACGCTTTTCTTTGGCTTCGGGGGATTTTCAGATGTCTCCCTTTTTCTTTTTCTTTCTTTAGGAGGTTTCGGAGCCTCCACTTCACCAGCTGGAGCCGGCCTCAATTCAATGGCGTCCCCAAGACCTGCGTGAAATCAAGATCAGTGTCCCGTAACAGAAATACTGAAAAACGAACAAGAGAACTCACCATGGTTTTTTGCCTCCCATCGACCTTTGGCCAAATCTCGCCAGCAGTGCTCCGAGTAAGAGGAGGCATAGGCCAGCTTTCGGACCCAGCCCTCGAGGTCCGGGACCCCACCAGAAAACCAAGCAGCAGCTACACCATCGTAAAGAGTTTAGGTCAAAGGAGAATATAAAGTCGAGAAAAGAAAGGGAAACAGGGTATACTCACGCTTCATGTTCCACTCCTCGGGGAACGACATCCAATCAGCAGGAATGAGATCGGAGGTCTTGACTCGGACAAACCGGCTCATCCACCCACGGTCTTTGTCCTCATCGATACTAGCAAACAGAGATTTTAAGGATCGGCGTTGCAACTTTATCAAGCCCCCCCGATAAAGTCGGAGACTGTACAGTCTGATCAAATGATCGAGGGTGAATGACATCCCCTCGATTTGTCTCGAAAAGAACCTGTTTAAGTAAACAATGCGCCAGAAGGAGGGGTAGATTTGGCCGTGCGTCACTCGATACCGTTGGCAAAAGTCGAGGATAACCGGGTCTATGGGACCCTGGGTCAGAATTGCAGGGCCCAGTATAAACGGGTAAGTATATACACTCAAGTACACCGCTTTGTATGTGGTGATATCTTCCTCAGAGGAAGGAATCACTATTTCCTTATTGTCCCATTCGCAATCCTCTTTTACTTGATCAAGCTCGGCCTCTTCACCAAACAAATATATCGAGACATAGGCTCGCATCGGCCTGGCGTGGAAATAGGTTTTTTGATTTTGAAATCGGATGTTATCTCACACGGCGGGGGGGATGAATTCCTCGATACGAGGTGGCACTACCGGTTTACTCTTGGTCGATTGGGAAGATGAAGGAGTTTTTTCCTTTTGAGGAACAGATTTGGAAGTTTTAGCCATCACTATGCGGTGGATCCAAGAAGATGAAAAATGTTGTTAGTAAAAAGAAGGGAGAGTTCAAGGAAATTGGAAAAGTCTAAATGAGACTTTGGAAGCACTGAGGGAATAAAGTTTGAAAGATTGTGGGATTCATCTATTTATAAAGATCGTTTAAGCGTGCTGAGGAAGCCAAAAGGCCGACCGTCAACCGCCTATAATTAATGATTTTGGGAATCTTACAAAAAGCAACTTTTCGATCACTTCAACCGCTTATGTCATGAGATTGGTATCAGGGCGAAGGCACCGGGAATTAATTTGTCAAAAGTCATCAAGGACAGCCTACAAATCGAGTTCGAGCAAACACTCACTCGACTACCAAGCCCAAGGGCTACCCGAGCTCGAACAAATTTTCATTCGAGAACTATCTATAAAGCCTAAGGGCTAACTCTATTTCGAGTTCGAGCAAACGTTCACTCGACCTTTAAGCCTAAGGGCTACCCGAGCTCGAACAAATTCTCATTCAGGAACTATCTATAAAGCCTAAGGGCTATCTCTATCTCGAGTTCGAGCAAACGTTCATCCGGCCTTTAGGCCCAAGGGCTACCCGAGTTCGAGCAAATTCTCATTTGGGAGCTGTCTATAAAGCCTAAGGTCTATCTCTATTTCAAGTTCGAGCAAATACTCACTCGATTACTAAGCCCAAGGGCTGCCCGAGTTCAAGAAAATTCTCACTCAGGGACTACCTATGTAGCCTAAAGGCTATCTTTATTTCGAGTTCGAGCAAACACTAGCTCGACTACTAAGCCCAAGGGCTACTCGAGTCCGAGAAAATTCTCTGTGATGACCCAAACAGTCATCACTTGTTTTAAATTAAATTCTATGACTCCGAGGCCTTGAAAACCTCATTTAGAGTTACCTCGATTTGCGTGCACAGTCCGGGTGCATAGCCGGAAAGCTTAAATGAGAAACTGTGTGAAAAATGATAATTTTTGACTATAAAATGAATTAATTTGACCTTGGTCAATGTTTTGGGTAAACGGACCCGGACCCGTAATTTGACGGTCTCGGAGGGTCCGTAGGAAAATATGGGACTTAGGCGTATGCCCGGAATCAGATTCCGAGGTCCCAAGCCCGAGAAATGAATTTTTGAAAGAAATTGTTTTCTGAAATTGTTTAAGGAAATTTGAAATGAAATTTGATTAGAGCATGTTAGTATCAGGCCCGTATTTTGGTTCCGGCGCCCGGTACAGGTCTTATATTTGATTTAAGATGTTTTTGTGAAATTTGGTGAAAAAAACGGACGTCATTTGACGTGATTCGGACCTAAATTGGAAAATTTGATGTTTTATGAAGTTTGAAAGAATTCATGGATTTTAAGGTTTAATTCGATGTTTATGATGTTATTTTGGCGATTTGATCGCACGAATAAGTCCGTAGGATGTTTCGAGGTTGTGTGTATATTTGGTTTGGAGCCCCGAGGGCTCGGGTGAGTTTTGGATAGGCCACGGGTGCATTTTTGAACTTTGAAAAAAAAATCTGGTATTTCTGATCTGCAGGCTTCGCATTTGCGAAGCAGGTCTCGCAAATGCGAGCCTTGCATCGCAAATGCGAGAAAAGGGAACTGTGCAGCCTAATCGCAAATGCGACCAGGTGGTTCGCAAATGCGAAAATTGGCCAGTCGCAAATGCGACATTGTTGATCGCAAATGCGAAGCCCGGGAATTTTTAAAGTGTTCGCAAATGCGAACTTTATTTCGCAATTCCCACATCAGCAGGTCGGGGTTCACAATTGCGAACCCCTATTCGCATTTCCCATAACTGAGACCTGCATTTTTCTATACTTAGCCGATTTTAAGTCATTTTTCACATCTTTTTTAAAACACAACTCCTTTGGGCGATTTTCCAAGAACAAGTCTTCTTCCAAATCAATTTAAGTTAGTTTTTACTCATTTCTTTCAATCATTAACATCTTTTAACATGATTTCAACCTAAAGTCAAAGATTTTCATGGGAGAAATTGGGTGTTTTGGGTAGAACCTAAGTTTTTCAAAAATTGGGGATTTGGACCTCAATTTGAGGTTCGATTTCAAAACAAATTATATATTTGAGTTCGTGGGGGAATGGGTAATCGGGTTTTGGTTCGAACCTCAGGTTTTGACCACGTGGGCTCGGGGGCGATTTTTGACTTTTTGGGCAAAACTTTGGAAAACTCGTTTTCATGCATTGGGGTTGATTTATTTAGCGTTTATTGATGTAATTAAGTAATTTGTGATTAGATACGAGCGAATTGGCGGTGGAATCAAGGGGTAAAGCTATAATTGAGACTTGAGTTGTGTTCAAGGCATCGAGGTAAGTGTATGGTCTAACCTTAGCTTGAGGGATTAAGAGTTGAGTCCTATTTGCTATGAGGTAATTGTTGAGTACGACGTATAGACATGGTGACGAGTATCTATACGTTGGTGTCAAGCATGACCGTCAGTCTTATATTGTGATTTTCATGACTTCGTTGTATTAATCATGCCTTGGTGAAGATTTCTAATTGTTGTATAAAGTTTGTGGAAAGAATTGTGACCCATGATCATGGAGGAGCGTTGGCTCAAGTTGTATACCGAATTGTGAAAGTGTAAGCGATAATTGAACCTCTAGAGCATTGACTCGAGTTGTGAAGTGAATTGTGAAGTAAAAGTGAGAAGGAGAAGAGATTATTATGTTGTCACCCTTGCCAGGCTATTTTTCATTTATTTGTTATCTCCCTTGCCGGGATGTGAATATTATTGATGTTGTTCCCTTGCCGGGATTTAATTGTTGACTTGTTGCTCCCTTGCCGGGATTCTTATTGCAAATTTCCTTTATTTCCTTGCCCTATTGTTTGTAATTGTTGCTTGGGTGAGGAAGAGTGTAAAGCACGAAGGGTGATGCCGTGCATTGTTTTGGTGAGAGAGTGTTAAAGCACGAAGGGTGATGCCGTGCACTTATTGCCGTTTGTTATGATTTCTTGTTGTTATCAGTTCAAGTGCATTAATTGTCTTATTCCACTATTACTGTGATTCTTTATGTTGACATTTTCTCCTTATTGTTGTTACTTGTTATTATTGGATCAAGGTGTTCTTGCGCAACAATATGCTTGAATTTATGCTATAATTGCTACATGTTTATGTGACTTTAATTGCTACTTGACCTTTAGCATACTTAATATTAATTGCCTAATTTGCTCCTTAAAGTCCATAATTTATTGCTACTTGTCATTATTTTGTTTTTCCTCAGTGAATCATAATTTATTTTGTACTTGTTGTCTTATGAATTCGTAATTAATTATTGCGTTTGTTAGAGTTAAACTTCATTTGGAAGAACTGTTGATATAATAAAATGGGAGCGGGTGGTATGCCTACCACGAGATTTAATGAAATGGGAGCGGGTGGTACGCCTACCACAAGATATGAGAAATGGGATCGGGTTGCACGCCTGCAACGAGTCGTGAATCGAGAGTGAAATCTGCCTTTGTTTTCCTTATCTTGTTAGAAGTTTAATTTTGTTACTTTGTTATCCTGAAATTCTCTTCGAGATTCTGTCTTTATCTGTTACTTTTCCCCTGACGCCACATTGTTTCCCCTCCTCCATTTATATTAAGCGTAGGCCTCTGTAATTCCTCAATACATGTTGATTTGTTTATTTCTCTGACTGTTCGAATGTATGATTATATCAACTGGCACAGGGCTATATTGGTGGCTAGTCCTAGGCACTCGCTCACTACTTCGTCGTATCGTAGGACTATGGCACTATTCACGCACTATCGGTTCGATCATGGTGCTGATACTACACCTTAGCACTCTATTTTGTGAAGACCCCAGTGTTGTAAGATTTCGGACCGTAGTGAGATTGATATGGATCTTATATTCATCAGGCGACCGCGAGGTAGCACCTGCAGGCGTTCGCAGGCCTGACGTCTCTTTTCATCTACTTTCCTGTTTCTTTCATGCTTATATTCAGACAGGTGTGTTTTTCTTATCAGACCTTATGTGTTAGTATTCTTAGACCGTCATGAACTTGACTCCAGTTCTGGGTAGTCGAGACTCAAAAGTTGTATTAGATATCATGTTCAGATATAGAATTGTTATCTTCCGCTTAATTATTTAAAGTTCCGCTGTTTTCATGTATTGCCTTATATTTGTTAAAAAAAAGCAATGTGATAATGAAGTAAGTAGCTAGGATTGGCTTGCCGAGCTCTCATTAGTAGGCGCCATCACGACTCCCGAGGGTGGGAAATCCGGGTCGTGACAAGTTGGTATCAGAGCTCTAGGTTACATGGTCTCACAGTTACAGACAGAGCTTAGTAGAGTCTGAGGGATCGGTGCAGAGACGTCTATATTTACCCAGAGGCTACAGAGTTAGGAAAGTTATTTCACTTCTATTCTTCCCTGTCGTGCGATTTTGTTCTTCAATGCTAAATTGAAACCTCTACGCTTTGTCCTTTCGCGAATGGCGAGGTCATGTACCACTCTTCAGCTGAGCAGCAGCACAAACCAGTGATAGATCGGCTACGTCTTTGAGGCTTTATGGAGTAAAGGTATTAGAGGTGGAGGTAGAGATGCTAGAGGTGGGGGGTAAAGGTATTAGAAGTGGAGGTAGTGATGCTTAGAGGTGGAGGTGCAGGTAATGTTCTGGTTTGTGGTAGAGAAGCTTCGGTTTTATTTTGCGCCATATCTGGTCATGCCTAGTAATTCATTGAGTGTTCCTGTTTATGTGTCTACACCGGTGGGTGATTCTATTGTGTCGATCGAGTCCATCGTTCTTGTTATTGTCGTGATTGGAGGTTTTGAGACTCGAGTAGATTTGATGCTTTTGGACATGGTTGACTTCGATATTACATTGGGAATGGACTGGTTATCACCTTACCGCGCTATCTTGGACTGTCATGCCAAGACTGTGACCTTAGCTTTACGGGTTGCCTCGTTTAGAGTGAGAGGGACTCCTGGTCATTTCTACCCGCAGTGTTATCTCTTATGTGAAGGCTCGACGTATGGTCGAGAAGGGTGGGTTTGCCTATTTGGCATGTGTTTGTGATTCTAGTGCTGAGGGTTCCTTCCATTGATTCTGTGCCCGTTGTTCGTGAGCTTCCTGAGGTTTTTCCCTTCAGACCTGTCGGGTATACCACCCGACAGGGAATATTTGACTTTTTGCATTGATTTGGCTCCGGGCACTCACCCCATTTCTATCCTGACGTATCGTAGTGGCCCGCCTAAGTTGAAAAAGTTGAAGGAGCAGTTGCAAGACTTGCTTGAGAAGGGTTTCATTAGACCAGTGTTTTTACCTTGGGGTGCGCCGGTGTTGTTTGTTAAAAAAAAGGGATGATGGTCGATGTGAATGTGTATTGACCGGTAGATGAACAAGGTTACAATCAAGAATAAGTATCCATTATCGATGATTGATGATTTGTTTGATCAGCTTCATGGCGCCAAGGTATTTTCGAAGATTGACTTGAAGATCTGGCTACCACCAGTTGAGGATTAGGGCATCCGATATCCCTAAGACAGCTTTCCGCACTCGGTGCGGGCATTTTGAGTTCTTGGTGATGTCATTCGGGTTGACAAATGCCCTAGCAGCTTTTATGGATTTGATGAACCGAGTGTTCAGGCCTTATTTGGATTCGTTCCGTGATAGTCTTCTCACTGATGATATTTTGATATATTTTCGCAGCCAGGAGGAGCACAGCAGCATCTCAAAGTGTTTCTTCAGACTCTGAGGGATAGTCAGTTTATATGCTAAGTTCTCGAGTGTGAGTATTCTGGATGAGTTCAGTTGCATTCCTGGGTCATGTTGTATCAGTAGAGGGTATTCAGGTTGATCCGAAGAAGATTGAGGCAGCCAAGAACTGGCTAGACCAGCATCAGCTACAGAGATTCGGAGTTTCTTGGGATTGGCAGGTTACTATCGTCGGTTCGTGGAGGGGTTTTCATCCATCGCAACCCATGACCAGGTTGACCCAGAAGGGTGCCCAGTTCAGGTGGTCGGACGAGTGTGAGGCGAGCTTCAGAAGCTCAAGACAGCTCAGATACGGCACCGGTGTGTTTTTTGCCTACTGGTTTCGGGCCTTATACAGTTTATTGTAGTGGCATCTCGTATTGGGCTTGGTGCAGTGTTGATGCAGGATGGCAAGGTCATTGCCTATGTTTCGCGGCAGTTGAAGATTCACGAGAAGAACTATCTGGTTCATGATTTGGAGTTGGCAGCCATAGTTCATGCATTGAAGATTTGGAGGCATTATCTATATGGCGTGGCATGTGAGGTGTTCACGGATCACAAGAGTCTTCAGTATTTGTTCAAGCAAAAAAGAATTGAATTTGAGGCAGAGGAGGTGGTTGGAGTTGTTTGAAAGATTATGATATCACCATTTTGTATCATGCGGGAAAGGCCAATGTGGTGGCCGATGCTTTGAGTAGGAAGTCATCTAGTATGGGCAGTCTTGCTTATATTCCGGTCGGTGAGAGATCGCTTGCTTTGGATGTTCAGGCTTTAGCCAATCAGTTCGTGAGACTGGATGTTTCTGAGCCCAATCGTGTGTTAGCTTGCACGGCCTCTCGATCTTCATTATTGGAGCGTATCCGTGATCGACAGTATGTATGATCCCCATTTGTGCGTCCTTAGAGACACGGTGCAGCGCGGAGATGCCAGGCAGGTTACCTTAGATGATGATGGAGTTTTGAGATTGCAGGGTCGAGTATGTGTGCCTAATGTGGATGGGCTCCGAGAGTTGATTTTGGAGGAGGCCCCATAGCTCCGGTACTCTATTCATCCGGGCGCCGCGAGGATGTATCAGGATTTGCGACAGCATTATTGGTGGCGTAGAATGAAGAAGGATATCGTAGCATATATGGCTCGTTGTTTGAATTGCCAGCAGGTTAAGTACGAGCATCAGAGGCCTGGTGGTTTATTTTCAGAGGATTGAGAGTCCCGAGTGGAAGTGGGAGAGGATCACTATGGACTTTGTTACTGGACTTCCCGCTGACTCGGAAGAGGTTTGACGCAGTATGGGTCGTTGTTGATAGGCTGACCAAGTCAGCGCATTTCATTCCTGTGGCAGTCTCCTATTCATCGAGAGGTTAGCTGAGATCTATATTCAGGAGATTTGTTCTCCTTCATGGTGTGCCCTTGTCTATCATTTCGGACCGGATACGCAGTTTACCTCGCGTTTCCTGGAGAGCAAGTTCAGCGAGAGTTGGGCACACGGGTTGAGTTGAGCACAACATTTCATCCCCAGACGGACGTGCCAGTCAGAGCGGACTATTCAGATTTTGTAGATAATGCTCCGAGCTTGTGTCATTGACTTTGAAGGTTCGTGGGATCAGTTCTTGCCTTTAGCGGAGTTTGCCTACAGCAATAGCTACTAGTCGAGCATCCAGATGGTTCCTTATGAGGCTTTATATGGTAGGCGGTGTCGATAATCCGATTGGATGGTTTGAGCCGGGAGAGTGTCAACCCGACACGTCGTATCAGGTATTACGCCCCGTTTTCTCATTTATGCTTCTTCATGTTTCATTATCAGCAACGAGTGAGTAGAGTTGAATTGAATTGGTTTGGATAGGAAAATGAGACACTTAGTCTCTTAAGGAAGGCTTAAGTTGGAAAGTCACCAGACGTTGACTTATGAAGTTCGAAGGTTCGGATGTGATTCCGATGATCCGGTTAGCTTCGGGAGATGATTTGTGACTATGGGAGCGTGATTTGAATTGGTTTTGAGGTCCGTGTAGAATTGAGGCTTGAATTGGCGAAGTTTTAGCATTTGGCGAAATCCGGTTGATAGGTGAGATTTGATCCGAGGGTCGGAATGGAATCCCGAGAGTTGCAGTAGCTTCGTTAAGGTGATTTTGCATGTGTCTGCAAATTTTCAGGTCAGTCGGGACGTTGCTTGGTTGAGTTTATGATCGAATGCGAGTTTCGGAGTTTTTAAAGAACTTAGGCTTGATCCGATGAGAATCGATAATTTTAGTGTTGTTTGATGTGTTTTGAGATTGGAATAAGTTTGGATAATGTTTTAAGTTCATGTTGGTGCTTTTGGTTGACGGTCCCGGGGGCTCGAGATGATTTCGATGGCTAACGGAGTTTTTGGAAATTTCATACAGCTGAAGGCATGCTGTTTCTGGTATTCTCGCTTCTGGGTCTTGGACCGCAGAAGCGGAGCTATGATCGCAGAAGCGGTCCTTGAGGGCTTGGCAATTTCCGCAGAAGCGGAAGGCATCCGCAAAAGCGGACATCGCAGGAGCGGGTGGTGACCGCAGAAGCGGTCCTGAGGATTTTAAGTTTAGACCGCAGAAGCGGTTATTTAGTGCAGAAGCGGGAGCCGCAGGTGCGGTATTCCAAACCGCAGAAGCCGAAACCTGGCTGAGCTTTAAGTGAACAGGTGTTTTCACGATTTTTGAAAGAGAAGAAAACATTTTGGACTTTGGACTAAAGAATTTTGGGCGATTTTGAAAGAGGGTTTCGAGGGCTATCATCAGGTATGGATTCTTAGACTTAGATTATGATATTATGGTGTAAATCATGGATTAACACTGAAAATCCAAGGAATTAAAGGTTAAAATGGAAGTTAGGGTTTGAGAAAATTATGATGTAAAAATAGAAATTTGGAGGGTCAAACGACTCCGATTTTGGATAATTTTTATATGTAATGGACTGTGAAGCACGAGAAATCCGGTGATGTGAAATTTCGTAATTTTCGAGAAAGCGGGCCGTGGGCTCAGGTTTTAGCTAGTTTCGAGAATTCTTGCTAATTTTTGATTGTTTCGATTGGATATTGTTCCCTTAGCATATTGTGATGTATCGCTCTGGTTTTGGTTAGATTTGACGTGCATGGAGGCGATTGAGGGGCAAAGGCTCGCGAACTAGGATTTACCGGTCCGAGGTGAGTAAATACTTGTAAATGATATCCTGAGGGTTTGAAACCCCAGATTTGCAACATCAATAAGTGCTGTATGTGGTGACTTGCAACGCTAGGTATGAGCGTGGGGTAGAGCACGCATTGGGGATTGTGACTTAGTCCGTCCCGGTTGCTTGGTTTTATTGCGTAATTGACTGAAACTACTTGTTTATCATCATTATTTGGGTTGATTTGCTATATTTTGGGACTTCGTGCCAATTGTTTGAATCCTTCAGGGATCGATATCAACTGTTTTTTGCATTACTTTGCATATCTATTTTATCATAGTCCAAGGTTTAAAATACTGTTTCGCAAACTTAGCTATCTTTCTAACGATTTGGAAAACCTAAATGATAATTTTACTGACGTTTTGAGTGAGAACTGTTATTTTTACCTATTGCCCAAGGGGCTTATGTGCAATTTCTGACTGAGGATGGATCGGCTGCGTGCCGCACGCGGTGTGATATTGACATTGCGCTTGGGCTGTAGGAGCCCCTCCGGAGTCTCGAACCCCCACAAGTGAGCGCGGGACCAAATGGATCGGCTGCGCGCGGCAAGCGGTCATATGCATTGCAATTGGCATTCATGCATTGGTTCCTGTGTAAACAACGTGTCATGAAATTTAGGCACTCTCATTCATTGGCATCCATGCTATTGCTTGTACTGTTTACCAGACGCCCTAGTGTTAATGTTTGTGGAGTGCTTGTCCCGAGGGGCTGACCTTATGTGGGACTTGCACTATCTGATTTACGCGTTTCATTTTGCTTGAACTGTTGTGAAAAGGAATGTTTTTCAAAAGAGGTTTTTAAAACTGAGCCAGACTATTTTCTAAAGGATTTTTCACGGTTTTAACTGTTTTTCTCAAAGGTGGTACTGTCTATATAGCATGATATAGAGTGTCCTTACGTGATTTTTTGCCCTCCAGTTTTATTTACTCTTAATACTCACTGAGTTGAAGTACTCACTTTACTCCCTGCACTCGCGTGCAGTTGAGCGTACATTGTTCACCCGTAAGCGGGTTATTAGCTGATTGAAGGTATGGCTATTGTATGGCTGAGTAGGTGACCGCCCACGTTCGCGGCACGGATAATTGTCTTTTAAAGTTCCAGGATTTTTTTCCTTATATATTATTATTGGCCCTGTTAGTTTGTGTTTTCCGGTTTTTTAGATGCTCGTGACTTGTGACACCCGGTCGGGTTGTGTTGGTTGTACGATACTGGTTATTATTGTCGTTAAGCTATTTTATCTATTACTTTTAATGTTAATAATTCTGTTAAAGAAACGGATTGGGTTTAGTGGCTTGGCTTGTCTTCAACAGAGAGGCACCATCAACACCGGAGTATTGGAAACTGGGTCGTGACAGAGGCGCCTTGTCCTCGCATTTCCCATAACTGAAGACTGCATTTTCTATACTTAGCCGATTTTAAGTCATTTTTCACATCTTTTTTAAAAACACAATCCTTTTGGGCGATTTTCCAAGAACAAGTCTTCTTCAAATCAATTTAAGTTATTTTTACTCATTTCTTTCAATCATTAACATCTTTTAACATGAATTTCAACGTAAAGTCAAAAGATTTTCATGGGGAAATTGGGTGTTTTGGGTAAACCTAAGTTTTCAAAAAATTGGGGATTTTGGACCTCAATTTGAGGTCGATTTCAAAACAAATTATATATTTGAGTTCGTGGGGAATGGGTTAATCGGGTTTTTGGTTTCGAACCTCGGGTTTTGACCAAGTGGCTCGGGGGGATTTTTGACTTTTTTGGGCAAAACTTTGAAAACTCGTTTTCATCATTGGGGTTGATTTATTTAGCGTTTATTGATGTAATTAAGTAATTTGTGATTAGATACGAGCGAATTTGGCGGTGGAATCAAGGGGTAAAGCTATAATTGAGACTTGAGTTGTGTTCAAGGCATCGAGGTAAGTGTATGGTCTAACCTTAGCTTGAGGGATTAAGAGTTGAGTCCTATTTGCTATGAGGTAATTGTTGAGTACGACGTATAGACATGGTGACGAGTATCTATACGTTGGTGTCAAGCATGACCGTCAGTCTTATATTGTGATTTTCATGACTTCGTTGTATTAATCATGCTTGTGAAGATTTCTAATTGTTGTATAAAGTTTTGTGGAAAGAATTGTGACCCATGATCATGGAGGAGCGTTGGCTCAAGTTGTATACCGAATTGTGAAAGTGTAAGCGATAATTGAACCTCTAGAGCATTGACTCGAGTTGTGAAGTGAATTGTGAAGTAAAAGTGAGAAGGAGAAGAAGATTATTATGTTGTCACCCTTGCCAGGCTATTTTTCATTTATTTTTATCTCCCTTGCCGGGATGTGAATATTATTGATGTTGTTCCCTTGCCGGGATTTAATTGTTGACTGTTTGTGCTCCCTTGCCGGATTCTTATGCAAATTTCCTTTATTTCCTTGCCCTATTTTTGTATTGTTGTTTTTGGGTAGGAAAGAGTTAAGCACGAAGGGTGATGCGTGCATTGTTTGGTGTGAGAGAGTGTTAAAGCACGAAGGGTGATGCCGTGTCCCACGATGTACCATTCCGTGCCTATTATATTGAATTCATGGTGCGGAAAAGAGTGTAAATCACGAAGGGTGATGTCGTGCCGCACGATGTACCATTTCCGTACATATTATATTGAATTCTTATGGTGAGGAGAGAGTAAAAGCACGGGGTGATGCCGTGCACTTGTTCCTGATTTCCCGAATTTCATGATGATTAATTGAAGTTGTGTGGTTCTTTACGTTTATTTTATTGATTTCCTGTTGTTTACTTGACTTATGGTGATGTCAATTGATTCTTGCCAAATTGCGTTGTATATGTTGCTTGGGTGAGGAAGAGGTGTAAAGCAACAAAGGTGATGCCGTGAAATTGTTTTGGTGGAGAGAGTGTTAAAAGCACGAAGGGTGATGCGTGCACTTATTGCGTTTGTTATATTCTTTGTTGTTACATTCAAGTGAATTAATTGTCTTATTCTACTATTACTATGATTCCCTTATGTTGATATTTTCCTTTATTGTGTTACTTGTTATTATTGGATCAAGGTGTCTTGCGCACAATATGCTTGAAATTATGCTATAATTGTAATGTTTAGTGACTTAAGTACTTGACCTTAAGCATACCTTAATATTAAATTGCCTATGCTCCTTAAGTCCATAATTTATTGCTACTTTGTCCAATTACTTTATTTTCCTTAGTGAAATCATAATTATTGTGTATTGTTTGTCTTATGAATTCGTATTAATTGTTGCGTTTGGTTAGAGTAAATTTTCATTTGGAAGAACTGTTGATATATAAAAATAGGAGCGGGTGGTACGCCTACCACGAGATTTAATAAAATGGGAAGCGGGTGGTACGCCTACTCACAAGATATGAGATGGGAAATCGGGTTGCACGCCTGCAACGAGTTGTGAATCGAGAGTGAAATCTGCCTTTGTTTTCCTTAACTTGTAAGAAGTTAATTTTTGGTTTCCTAATAATTCTCTGAGATTCTGCTTTATCTGTTGTTTCCGAAACATGTTTCCACCCTCCCATCTTAATTTGTTTTATTTCTGCTTTACTTTCCGCTGTATAATTTACAACTGCACAGGCTTAATTTGGTGGTCTGGTCCAACTGCCTCGTCACTAACTTCGCCGGGGTTAGGCCTAGGCACTTACCAGCACATGGGGTCAAGTTGTGTTATATCCATTTTTAACACGGGTCAAACTAGAATATAACATAGTTGGTAATTCTGAAGGTTTAATTAATAAAGAGAGTCCGCCACCTAATTATTTTAACGGTGAATTAGGACACCAATTTTAGCTAAATAAATACTTAAAAGTTAACCCCGTTTCAATGCCTGCCTTAAACTTTAAGACTAATGGGTAAGGGTCTAATTAATCTTAAGAAAGGTAAAAGGCAAATCTAATATGATCCGTTAAATACGGGTTAACCGCCAAACTTAGGTAATTAATCTAAATTAATTGTTATACGAATTGGAAGTATGGTTAGCTATGATTGAAGTAAAATTTGTTTCGTTGATAAAACTGAAATAAATTCTTTATTAACTTTTCAAAAAAAAACACGGACCTAAAATAGTTAAAGCAAATTGTAGCAATGTGGTGAACTTTCTGCTAACTTTCGCATTGAAAACTTAGATTGTTGAGGCCACGATTTTTTAAACTTCTTCAAAAATGTTTTAAAGTTCACAGTTAAAAGAACGCCAGGTTAAGCTTAATGTTTCAATTTGAAATGATTGAATTAAAATAATTACTGCAAAGATAAACCCTTACTTGGTAATTCAAAACTTAGAGAAAAATAATAGTCAGTAATTTAAAATATATTATATTTGTCAGCTAAGGCGTCAATTTAAAAATCAATTCCAATTATTAACCTTAGACCTTTCAGACAGACATAAACTATAGGTAGTTAACATGAAGTTTCTGCTAACTATTCAACAGGAAGATAAATAACTACGCAAACAATTTTATAAAGCAACAACAGACAACATAGACGATAAAAGGCCAAACAACGGGAAAAGAAAGAAGAAGGACGCCATCGGCATCCCCAAGCCGCTTTGCTTGTTTTCTCGCTATCCGGTTGCACTCTAAGGAAGACGCCATGTTGAATCACTCCATGCTCCGGGTATGGGGAGTCTCGCATTAAGACTCCAAAATTTTTCATTTTTGTGCGCAGTGACGGGGTTCCCATCAAATGGTCTACTATTTTTCGGTCCTCTACTCCCGCGACTCAAATAACCGTTCGAAATCCGAAACAAAACACATCAACGCCTCTATTATGTTTAAACGAACAAATAGAGGCAGAACGAAACGAATCCTTAAAGTGGTGTTCTAACGACTAAAAATATGAGAGAAGAATAGCCAGGACAAGAGATAAAAACGGCGAAGTAAAAAAAGGGTTTTAAAGCGGCCAAGCGAAAGGTGCCGAAAATCTTCACCAAATCTGGTAATTTATAGGTGAAAACTTAGGGTTTTCTGGAATAGAAGTTTTGGGCGGGGATTTCCGAGTTGGGATTTCAAAATCGAGTCAAAGAGCCGTTTGAAAAAAGCAAATCAAATACTTGATGTTGATTATGCTAATGCAGCGAAATCAGGATTTCTGGAAAGGAATTTTGGCTGTTGTGTTTGAACGAATCAATTAAAGATACGTTGATGATTTATGGGGCAAAACATCTGAAGTGCTAGATGCAAAGAGGGGAAATTTTCAACCAAAAATAGAGTGACATGTCTCTGAGGAAGCAGAGGGAAAAGACAAGAATGGTTGTTCGTAACATAATTAGGATTAAGCACAATCTGATAGGGTGAGACGCCAAAAGAGTCAATTTAGGGAATTCTAAGAGGCTTCTTAGTTAGGGCTGTTGGGTGGACGAATTGGGCCATAGAATGGGTTATTGTGTGGAAAATGAAAGAATGAACTTTGGGCCTTCAATTGGCTGAAATTTATTGGTCTTTTTTCCAATCTTCAAATTATTTCTTTAACTTTCTTATATTGAGATTTAAATTTATACACTGTATATGTAGAGAAAATTATTATTAGTAGAATTAATAATATTAATAAAAAAATTTAGGTCACGGTAATATTATTAAATAACAACAAACAAATAAAAATAATATAAATAATAATAATAATAATAATATAATAATAATAATAATAATAATAATAATAATAATAATAATGATTGATGATGATGATGATGATGATGTTGGATAGCAGTAAAACTAGTAATTATAATATAAATAATAACAGCAATACTAAAAAATACTAATGCTAAAAAATACTACAACTAATACTAATATTAATACTAATGATAGTAATAGTAATAATCGTAATAAAAGTAGTAAAATAAGGTGTTAAGTTTATTAGTAACTTAGAAGCTCGGGGAATTAATTGGAAGAAAGAATGGACAAAATTGGATATCAACAGCTGCCCCTCTTTGACCCGGAGATGATGTAAGAGTCCTTCGGGCAAAGAAATTGACATTAGTAGCCAATTTTGTCCCGACTATCAAGCTTGGAATGGAACAAAGGGGACGTAAAAAAAATGATTGCGGTCGAACTCCGGTATCGAGTTTCCTACATGTCTCGGGTTTCACAAGAATCAGGATATATGTAGTTCAAGGCTTATGGTGCCCTGGAGTAGGACTCAACTTTTGATGCAGGTCCTAAAAATGCTGCCCTAGTGTCGAATTATAGAGACACTGGGTATTATGCCTGAAAGAAAGTTGTTTGACATAAGGATATAATTTGAGAGTTTTGAGAGTCGAGCCGAGCGGAGTCCAAGTAGATCCTTGGCCTTTGTTGGAGAGTTTGGTATTCCTCCCAACAACTGCCCAGTTCAACTGCTAAGAATAGTTCCGTTGCGCTATATTTCCTGCAAAGCTTAACAATGCTAAAGATATTAGTTAAGAAATAAGATGCAATATGGCATAAAGTAATCTTATGAAAATAATATTTAGGCATCGATTCATAAGAAAAGCGAATTTATTGTGCAAACATATAAAAAAAATAAATTTTATGGTGACATATTTCATGGTCGGCAATGGCACATGGAAATTTAATAAATGCATTTGGCAATGATTTATGAAAGATATGTTTCGGCAATGCTTATGCAAGCGGGACCACTCGGGTCGAAATAAATTAAATATCCTTTTGAGGAAGGGTTAACTTCAATATCCTATTTGAGGCGGATAGACCGATTATCCTATTTGAGGGTGGATAGACCGATATATCCATTTGAAGTGGATGGACCCATATATCCTATTTGAGGGCGGATAGACCCCGATATATCCTATTTGAGGGCGGATGGACCCGATAATATCCCTATTTGAGGGCTGATGGACCCGATATAATCCTATTTAAGGCGGATGGACCCGATATATCCTATTTTCAGGGCGTATGGACCCGATATATCATTTGAGGCAGATAGACCCAATATATTCTATTTGAGGGCGATAAACCCACATATCTATTTGAGGGCGGATGTACCCAATATATCCTATTTGAGGGCAGATAAGACCCGATATATCCTATTGAGAGTGGATGAACCCCGATATATGCTATTTGAGGGCGATGAAACCGATATATCCTATTTGGAGGGCCGGATAGACCTGATATGTCCTAATTTGAAGGTGAACAAGCCTGACATGTAGGCTTGATTTATAATTAACAAAGATTTATATGATGCGGTGCAAAGAGCTGATATGGTACGTAAAGCTTGACTGATGGCCAGATAAATTAACAATATTCAAGGTGCGATGCAAAGACTTGGTGCAGTAAGCGAATATCCATGGGCGGAAATCTTGATGAGTTTCCTTACAGAGGAAAATATTCAAGGACGGTGCCAAATAATTTGAGCATTTGTATGCTGGAGTTTTTATTTAGTAAATTCCTTGCAACACAAATAAAACTATGAGTTCAAAATATAAATTTTGGCGATAACTCGCTTGATCGCCATGTTGCCAACCTATATTTCTGTATAGCTAACATGCCAGGCAAAATCGTCAGTAGAGTAGATATTGAAAATTTGAAATGCAA
>NW_017674820.1:0-9088 GCF_001879085.1 Nicotiana attenuata | reverse complement strand
TTTCTCTTCTCAACCGTCGCCTTATGGTGCCCGAAGGTTTTCACCGATAAGACTCTCTCATTTTACTTTCTCTCAATTTGGACTATACCAGCTTCCAACAATATTGCTTTTCAATTCCCACGCCTTTGCCAATTGATCAGAAGGACTTGGACAAGGTTTTGGGTAAAAAGAATTCTGGACGGAGGTACAACTTTGGAACCATTTCGGCGGATTCATGGCGAACCATTATATCATCTGCCCCAGTTTCATTTTTTGGGGAAATTGGGATTTTGTTTTGGTATGACTGAACCCCAGAGAGAGGCTGCCTACGTATCCTTTCGGAATCAAGTCAGACTTAGTTCAGGAAAACATTTGTTTTTGGTTGTTTTGTTTTGTTTTGTTTGTTTTGTTTTGTTTTCTATGTGTAGTATTCTTAGACCGTCTATGAAACTGTGACTCCAGTTCTGGGTAGTCGAGACTCAAACAGTTGTATTAGATATTCATGTTCAGATATAAGAATTGTTATCTTCCGCTTAATTATTTAAAGTTCCGCTGTTTTCATGTTATTGCCTTATATTTGTTAAAAAAAAGCAATGTGATAATGAAGTAAGTAGCTAAGGATTGGCTTGCCTAGCTCTCATTAGTAGGCGCCATCACGACTCCCGAGGGTGGGAAATCCGGGTCGTGACAAGTTGGTATCAGAGCTCTAGGTTACATGGGTCTCACAGTTCACAGACAAGCTTAGTAGAGTCTGAGGGATCGGTGCAGAGACGTCTATATTTATCCCCAGAGGCTACAGAGTTAGGAAAAGTTTCACTTCTATTCTTCCCTGTCGTGCGATTTTGTTCTCTCAATGCTAAATTGAAACCTCTACGCTTGTCCTTTCGCGAATGGCGAGGTCATGTACCACTTCTTCAGCTGAGCAGCAGCACAAACCAGTGATAGATCGGCTACGTCTTTGGAGGCTTTATGGAGGTAAAGGTATTAGAGGTGGAGGTAGAGATGCTAGAGGTGGGGGGTAAAGGTATTAGAAGTGGAGGTAGTGATGCTAGAGGTGGAGGTGCAGGTAATGTTCTGGTTTGTGGTAGAGAAGCTTCGGTTTTATTTTGCGCCATATCTGGTCATGCCTAGTGATTCATTGAGTGTTCCTGTTTATGTGTCTACACCGGTGGGTGATTCTATTGTGGTCGATCGAGTCCATCGTTCTTGTATTGTCGTGATTGGAGGTTTTGAGACTCGAGTAGATTTGATGCTTTTGGACATGGTTGACTTCGATATTACATTGGGAATGGACTGGTTATCACCTTACCGCGCTATCTTGGACTGTCATGCCAAGACTGTGACCTTAGCTTTACCGGGTATGCCTCGTTTAGAGTGGAGAGGGACTCCTGGTCATTCTACCCGCAGTGTTATCTCTTATGTGAAGGCTCGACGTATGGTCGAGAAGGGGTGTTTGGCCTATTTGGCATGTGTTTGTGATTCTAGTGCTGAGGTTCCTTCCATTGATTCTGTGCCCGTTGTTCGTGAGCTTCCTGAGGTTTTTCCCTTCAGACCTGTCGGGTATACCACCCGACAGGGATATTGACTTTTGCATTGATTTGGCTCCGGGCACTCACCCCATTTCTATCCTGACGTATCGTATGGCCCCGCCTAAGTTGAAAAAGTTGAAGGAGCAGTTGCAAGACTTGCTTGAGAAGGGTTTCATTAGACCAGTGTTTCACCTTGGGGTGCGCCGGTGTTGTTTGTTAAAAAAAAGGGATGGGTCGATGTGAATGTGTATTGACTACCGGTAGATGAACAAGGTTACAATCAAGAATAAGTATCCATTATCGATGATTGATGATTTGTTTGATCAGCTTCATGGCGCCAAGGTATTTTCGAAGATTGACTTGAGATCTGGCTACCACCAGTTGAGGATTAGGGCATCCGATATCCCTAAGACAGCTTTCCGCACTCGGTGCGGGCATTTTGAGTTCTTGGTGATGTCATTCGGGTTGACAAATGCCCTAGCAGCTTTTATGGATTTGATGAACCGAGTGTTCAGGCCTTATTTGGATTCGTTCGTGATAGTCTTCACTGATGATATTTTGATATATTTTCGCAGCCAGGAGGAGCACGAGCAGCATCTCAAAGTGTTTCTTCAGACTCTGAGGGATAGTCAGTTATATGCTAAGTTCTCGAAGTGTGAGTTCTGGATGAGTTCAGTTGCATTCCTGGGTCATGTTGTATCAGTAGAGGGTATTCAGGTTGATCCGAAGAAGATTGAGGCAGCCAAGAACTGGCCTAGACCAGCATCAGCTACAGAGATTCGGAGTTTCTTGGGATTGGCAGGTTACTATCGTCGGTTCGTGGAGGGGTTTTCATCCATCGCAACCCCGATGACCAGGTTGACCCAGAAGGGTGCCCAGTTCAGGTGGTCGGACGAGTGTGAGGCGAGCTTTCAGAAGCTCAAGACAGCTCAGACTACGGCACCGGTGTTGTTTTTGCCTACTGGTTTCGGGCCTTATACAGTTTATTGTAGTGCATCTCGTATTGGGCTTGGTGCAGTGTTGATGCAGGATGGCAAGGTCATTGCCTATGTTTCGCGGCAGTTGAAGATTCACGAGAAGAACTATCTGGTTCATGATTTGGAGTTGGCAGCCATAGTTCATGCATTGAAGATTTGGAGGCATTATCTATATGGCGTGGCATGTGAGGTGTTCACGGATCACAAGAGTCTTCAGTATTTGTTCAAGCAAAAAAGAATTGAATTTGAGGCAGAGGAGGTGGTTGGAGTTGTTGAAAGATTATGATATCACCATTTTGTATCATGCGGGAAAGGCCAATGTGGTGGCCGATGCTTTGAGTAGGAAGTCATCTAGTATGGGCAGTCTTGCTTATATTCCGGTCGGTGAGAGATCGCTTGCTTTGGATGTTCAGGCTTTAGCCAATCAGTTCGTGAGACTGGATGTTTCTGAGCCCAATCGTGTGTTAGCTTGCACGGCCTCTCGATCTTCATTATTGGAGCGTATCCGTGATCGACAGTATGATGATCCCCATTTGTGCGTCCTTAGAGACACGGTGCAGCGCGGAGATGCCAGGCAGGTTACCTTAGATGATGATGGAGTTTTGAGATTGCAGGGTCGAGTATGTGTGCCTAATGTGGATGGGCTCCGAGAGTTGATTTTGGAGGAGGCCCATAGCTCCCGGTACTCTATTCATCCGGGCGCCGCGAGGATGTATCAGGATTTGCGACAGCATTATTGGTGGCGTAGAATGAAGAAGGATATCGTAGCATATATGGCTCGTTGTTTGAATTGCCAGCAGGTTAAGTACGAGCATCAGAGGCCTGGTGGTTTATTTCAGAGGATTGAGAGTCCCGAGTGGAAGTGGGAGAGGATCACTATGGACTTTGTTACTGGACTTCCGCTGACTCGGAAGAGGTTTGACGCAGTATGGGTCGTTGTTGATAGGCTGACCAAGTCAGCGCATTTCATTCCTGTGGCAGTCTCCTATTCATCCGAGAGGTTAGCTGAGATCTATATTCAGGAGATTGTTCTCCTTCATGGTGTGCCCTTGTCTATCATTTCGGACCGGGATACGCAGTTTACCTCGCGTTTCTGGAGAGCAGTTCAGCGAGAGTTGGGCACACGGGTTGAGTTGAGCACAACATTTCATCCCCAGACGGACGGTCAGTCAGAGCGGACTATTCAGATTTTGTAGGATATGCTCCGAGCTTGTGTCATTGACTTTGAAGGTTCGTGGGATCAGTTCTTGCCTTTAGCGGAGTTTGCCTACAGCAATAGCTACTAGTCGAGCATCCAGATGGCTCCTTATGAGGCTTTATATGGTAGGCGGTGTCGATATCCGATTGGATGGTTTGAGCCGGGAGAGTGTAACAACCCGACACGTCGTATCAGGTATTACCGCCCCGTTTTCCTCATTTATTGCTTCTTCATGTTTCATTATCAGCAACGAGTGAGTTAGAGTTGAATTGAATTGGTTTGGATAGGAAATGAGACACTTAGTCTCTTAAGGAAGGCTTAAGTTGGAAAAGTCAACCAGACGTTGACTTATGAGTTCGAAGGTTCGGATGTGATTTCCGATGATCCGGTTAGCTTCGGGAGATGATTTGTGACTTGGGAGCGTGATCTGAATTGGTTTTGGAGGTCCGGTGTAGAATTAGGCTTGAATTGGCGAAGTTAGCATTTTGGCGAAATCCGGTTGATAGGTGAGATTTTGATCCGAGGGTCGGAATGGAATCCCGAGAGTTGCAGTAGCTTCGTTAGGTGATTTTGCATGTGTCTGCAAATTTTCAGGTCAGTCGGGACGTTGCTTGGTTGAGTTTTTGATCGAATGCGAGTTTCGGAAGTTTTTAAAGAACTTAGGCTTGAATCCGATGAGAATCGATAATTTTAGTGTTGTTTGATGTGTTTTGATGATTGGAATAAGTTTGGATAATGTTTTAAGTCATGTTGGTGCTTTTGGTTGAGGTCCCGGGGGGCCTCGGGATGATTTCGGATGGCTAACGGGGAGTTTTTGGAATTTCATACAGCTGAAGGCATGCTGTTTCTGGTATTCTCGCTTCTGCGGGTCTTGGACCGCAGAAGCGGAGCCGCTTAAGCGGAGCTGTGATCGCAGAAGCGGTCCTTGAGGGCTTGGCAATTTCCGCAGAAGCGGAAGGCAGTCCGCAAAAGCGGACATCGCAGGAGCGGGTGGTGACCGCAGAAGCGGTCCTGAGGATTTTAAGTTAGACCGCAGAAGCGGTTATTTTGCGCAGAAGCGGGAGCCGCAGGTGCGGTATCCCAACCGCAGAAGCGAAACCTGGCTGAGTTTAAGTGAACAGTGTTTTCACGATTTTGAAAGAGAAGAAACATTTTGGACTTCGGACTAAGGAGATTTTGGGCGATTTTTGAAGAGGGTTTCGAGGGCTATCATCAGGTATGGATTCTTAGACTTAGATTATGATATTATGGTGTAAAATCATGGATTAACACTGAAAATCCAAGGAATTAAAGGTTAAAAATGGAAGTTAGGGTTTGAGAAAATTATGATGTAAAAATGGAATTTGGAGGGTCAAACGAACTCCGATTTTGGTAAATTTTATATGTATGGACTCGTGGCGAGACGAGGAATCCGGTGATGTGAATTTCGTAATTTTTCGAGAAGCGGGCCCGGGGCTCGGGTTTTGCTAGTTTCGAGATTCTTGCTAATTTTCGATTGTTTTCGATTGGGTATTGTTCCCTTAGCATATTGTGATGTATTCGCTCTGGTTTTGGTTAGATTCGACGCGCGTGGAGGCCGATTGAGGGGCAAAGGCGTCGCGAGCTAGGGATTTCACCGGTCCGAGGTGAGTAATACTTGTAAATGATATCCTGAGGGTTTGAAACCCCGGATTTGCACATCATAGTGCTGTATTGTGGTGACTTGCACGCCAGGTATGAGCGTGGGGTAGAGCACCGTTGGGGATTGTGACTTAGTCCGTCCCGGTTGTTGGTTTTATTGCGTAATTGACTGAAACTACTTGTTATCATCATTATTTGGTTTGATTGCTATATTTGGGCTTCGTGCCAATTGTTTGAATCCTTCAGGGATTGATATCACTGTTTTTGCATTACTTTGCATATTATTTTATCACAGTCCAAGGTTTAAAATACTGTTTCGCAAACTCAGCTATCTTTCTAAGATTTGAAAACCTAAATGATATTTTACTGACGTTTTGAGTTGAGACTGTTATTTTACTATTGCCCAAGGGGCTTATGTGCATTTCTGGACTGAGGATGGATCGGGCTGCGTGCCGCAGCGGTGTGATATTGACATTGCGCTTGGGCTGTAGGAGCCCCTCCGGAGTCTGAACCCCCACAGTGAGCGCGGGTACCCAAATGGATCGGGCTGCGCGCCGCAGCGGTCATATGCATTGCATTGCATTCATGCATTGGTTCCTGTTGTACTACGTGTCATGAAATTTAGCACTCTCATATCATTGGCATCCATGCTATTGCTTGTACTGTTTACCAGACGCCCTAGTGTTAACTGTTTGTGGAGTGCTGTGCCCGAGGGGCTGACTTATGTGCGGACTTGCACTATCTGATTTACGCGTTCATTTGCTTGACTGTTGGAAAAGGATGTTTTCAAAAGAGGTTTTAAACTGAGCCAGATATTTTCTAAAGGATTTTTCACGGTTTTACTGTTTTCTCAAAGGGTGGTACTGTCCTATATAGCATGATAGAGTGCTCTTACGTGATTTTTTGCCTCTCAGTTATTATTTACTCTTATTACTCACTGAGTTGGAAGTACTCACTTTACTCCCTGCACCTCGCGTGCAGTTGCAGGTATTGTTCACCCGGTAGCGGGTTATTAGCTGATTGAAGGTATGGCTATTGTAGCTGAGTAAGGTGACCGCCAGCGTTCGCGGCACCGGATATTGTCTTTTAAGTTCCAGGATTTTTCCTTATATATTATTATTGGCCCTGTAGTTGTGTTCAGGTTTCTTTAGATGCTCGTGACTTGTGACACCCCGGTCGGGTTGTGTTGGGTTGTACATACTGGTTATTATTGTCGTTAAGCTATATTTATCTATACTTTTATGTTTAATAATTGTTAAAGAAACGGATTGGGTTAGTTGGCTGGCCTTGTCTTCACGAGAGGCACCATCACGACCGGGTATGGAAACTGGGTCGTGACAGAGGCGCCTTGTCTTCGCATTTCCCATAACTGAGACCTGCATTTTTCTATACTTAGCAGATTTTAAGTCATTTTTCACATCTTTTTCAAAACACAACTCCTTTGGGCGATTTTCCAAGAACAAGTCTTCTTCCAAATCAATTGTAAGTTAGTTTTTACTCATTTCTTTCAATCATTAACATCTTTTAACATGATTTCAACCTAAAATCAAAGATTTTCATGGGGGAAATTGGGTGTTTTGGGTAGAACCTAGGTTTTTCAAAAATTGGGGATTTGGACCTCAATTTGAGGTCCGATTTCAAAACAAATTATATATTTGAGTTCGTGGTGGAATGGGTAATCGGCTTTTGGTTCGAACCTCGGGTTTTGACCACGTGGGCTCGGGGGAGATTTTTGACTTTTTGGGTAAAACTTTAGAAAACTCGTTTTCATTCATTGGGGTTGATTTATTTAGCGTTTATTGATGTAATTAAGTAATTTGTGATTAGATACGAGCGAATTGGCGGTGGAATCAAGGGGTAAAGCTATAATTTAGACTTGAGTTGTGTTCAAGGCATCGAGGTAAGTGTTTGGTCTAACCTTAGCTTGAGGGATTAAGAGTTGAGTCCTATTTGCTATGTGGTAATTGTTGAGTACGACGTATAGGCATGGTGACGAGTATCTATACGTTGGTGTCAAGCATGACCGTGAGTCTTATATTGTGATTTTCATGACTTCGTTGTATTAATCATGCCTTGGTGAAGATTTCTAATTGTTGTATAAAGTTTGTGGAAAGAATTGTGACCCATGATCATCGAGGAGCGTTGGCTCAAGTTGTATACCGAATTGTGAAAGTGTAAGCGATAATTGAACCTCTAGAGCATTGACTCGAGTTGTGAAGTGAATTGTGAAGTAAAAGTGAGAAGGAGAAGAGATTATTATGTTGTCACCCTTGCCAGGCTATTTTTCATTTATTTGTTATCTCCCTTGCCGGGATGTGAATATTATTGATGTTGTTCCCTTGCCGGGATTTAATTGTTGACTTGTTGCTCCCTTGCCGGGATTCTTATTGCAAATTTCCTTTATTTCCTTGCCCTATTGTTTGTAATTGTTGCTTGGGTGAGGAAGAGTGTAAAGCACGAAGGGTGATGCCGTGCATTGTTTTGGTGAGAGAGTGTTAAAGCACGAAGGGTGATGCCGTGCACTTATTGCCGTTTGTTATGATTTCTTGTTGTTATCAGTTCAAGTGCATTAATTGTCTTATTCCACTATTACTGTGATTCTTTATGTTGACATTTTCCTTTATTGTGTTACTTGTTATTATTGGATCAAGGTGTTCTTGCGCAACAATATGCCTTGAATTTATGCTATAATTGCTACATGTTTATGTGACTTAATTGCTACTTGACCTTTAGCATACTTAATATTAAATTGCCTAATTGCTCCTTAAAGTCCATAATTTATTGCTACTTGTCATTATTTGTTTTCCTCAGTGAATCATAATTATTTTGTACTTGTTGTCTTATGAATTCGTATTAATTATTGCGTTTGTTAGAGTAAACTTCATTTGGAAGAACTGTTGATATAATAAAATGGGAGCGGGTGGTATGCCTACCACGAGATTTAATGAAATGGGAGCGGGTGGTACGCCTACCACAAGATATGAGAAATGGGATCGGGTTGCACGCCTGCAACGAGTCGTGAATCGAGAGTGAAATCTGCCTTTGTTTTCCTTATCCTTGTTAGAAGTTTAATTTTTGGTTTCCTGACAATTCTCTTGAGATTCTGCTTTATCTGTTATTTCCCGAAGCATGTTTCCCCCCCTCCCATCTTTATTTGTTTATTTCTGCTTTACTTTCCGCTGTATATTATACAACTGCACAGGCTTATTTGGTGGTCTAGTCCTAGCCTCGTCACTACTTCGTCGAGGTTAGGCTAGGCACTTACCAGCACATGGGTTCGTTTGTGCTGATACTACACTCTGCACTCTTTTGTGAAGACCCCAGTGTTGTAGATTTCGGACCGTAGTGAGATTGATGGATCTTATTCATCAGGCGACCCGAGGTAGCCCTGCAGGCGTTCGCAGGCCCTGACGTCTCTTTTCATCTACTTTCCTGTTTCTTTCATGCATTTCCAGAGACAGTGTTGAATTTATTTCTTTCAGACCTTTATGTGTAGTATTCTTAGACCGTCTATGAAACTGTGACTCCAGTTCTGGGTAGTCGAGACTCAAACAGTTGTATTAGATATTCATGTTCAGATATAAGAATTGTTATCTTCCGCTTAATTATTTAAAGTTCCGCTGTTTTCATGTTATTGCCTTATATTTGTTAAAAAAAAGCAATGTGATAATGAAGTAAGTAGCTAAGGATTGGCTTGCCTAGCTCTCATTAGTAGGCGCCATCACGACTCCCGAGGGTGGGAAATCCGGGTCGTGACAAGTTGGTATCAGAGCTCTAGGTTACAT
>NW_017674819.1:81193-83782 GCF_001879085.1 Nicotiana attenuata | reverse complement strand
CCTGACACATTTGAAGAACTTGCAACTCGTGCCCATGACATGGAATTGAGCATGGCCTCCGCTGGAAATTAAAGGCTGCCCATCTATGAACCTCGCAAAGGGAATGAAAAGCAAGAAGTCAGGAAGTGAGGCAAGTTCGTACCCAAGTCTGAAAGCAAAGAAGCTATGAATGTCAACACGTCACCTGTGAAGTTCACAACGAAGGTGAGCAAGAAGCAGAGTATGAAATCCACTTCTTTTCAAGATAAGCCAAGTGGAAAGTTGACTCTAAAAGAAATGCAGGAGAAAGAGTTGTCACGACCCGGATTTCCCACCCTCGGGAGTCGTGATGGTGCCTACTCGTAGAAGCTAGGCAAGCCACGAAATTATGAATTCTTAACTCTTTTGTTTTAATCCTTTTTACAACATATATTAAGAAGCGATAAACATTTAAATAACAGCGGAATATGAGACTTAAGCGGAAGACTTAGACGAAATGAACCAAAATAATAAGAAAATTCCACATATGCCTCTACCCAAAACTGGTGTCACAACACTCACGGACTACTAAGATTACTACATACAACTGTTTGAAAGAAAGTAACACTGTCTGTCTCGAATACAAGAGATAACAGAACATAATAAAAGATAGAAGAGACGCCGGGCCTGCGGACGCCTGCAAGGCTACCTCAGTATCTCGGTGGACTGAAGACTAGCTCCCCTACTGCTGCTGGCCAAACGCTGCTCTGGTATCTGCACATAAGTGCAGACTGTAGCATCAGCACAACCGACCCCATGTGCTGGTAAGTATCTGGCCTAACCCCGGCGAGGTAGTGACGAGGCTAGGACCAGACTCCAGATAATCCTGTGCAGATATATATATATATATATATATATATATATATATATATATATATATATATATAAATGTACAACAGAAAGATAGACAGAAATAAACAATTAAAGCTAGGGAGGGGAAACATGCTTGGGGAGTAGCAGGTAAGACAGAATCTCAAGAGAACAATAAGGAAATCAATAATTTAACTTCTAACATGGATAAGGAAAAATAAAGGCAGATTTCACTTTCAGTACACATCTTGTTGCAGGCGTGCAACCCGATCCCATTTCTCATAGCTCGTGGTAGGCGTACCACCCGCTCCCATTTCATCAAATCTCGTGGTAGGCGTACCACCCGCTCCCATTTCATTATAACTCGTGGTAGGCGTACCACTCGCTCCCATTTCACTATAACTTGTGGTAGGTGTACCACCCGCTCCCATTTCATTATAACATGTGGTAGGCGTACCACCCGCTCCCATTTCATTATAACTTGTGGTAGGCATATCACCCGCTCCCATTACAAGCCATCACAAAAATCACAATAAAATCCCGGCAAGGGAACAAGGCAATATAATAACTTCCCGGCAAGGTAACTGTCACGACCCCAACCCCGGTCGTGATGGCGCCCAACATACTGCTAGGCAAGCTCGACAAATTAAATAACCTTAACCATTTTATCCAGTTCATGAATTAATTAACACAGGTAATTACTAAGTCAAAATACTAAAATCCGGGAATAGAGTTAAACATGCGGAAATCCCAAAATATAAAATAACTACACAGCCCGAAGAATCCGGTGTCACAAGTCTGAGCCTCTAATACATGAGTATCAACCTACTACATATCGTTCTCTAGAAATGCGGAAATCAAATAAAAAAAGATAGAAGGAAGATCAGGACCGTGAACGTCAAATGCAGCTACCTTGAAACTCCCAAATATGATGCTAGGCAGAGAAGTCCTCACTCAGCCTCAGTAGTACCTGGATCTGCACGCAAGGTGCAGGGAGTAATGTGAGTACTCCGACCCAGTGTGTAATAAACATAAATAAAGGCTGAGAATAAGAAATCCTGAATAGGCACAAAGTAATTCTATAAATACAGCAACTTGAATCCAGTAGCATAAAATCAATAAATCAGCGAAAACAATTATAGAAATATCACAACAGATGAATAAGAAAATGACAATCAAAATATGCAATGCAACACATAGACCGGTACTCTCCAGTACCCGCTGCGGCGTGCAGCCCGCTCCATTTATTTATCGTCGACGGCGCTCACTGGGGGTGTGCAGACTCCGGGAGGGGCCCCTTACGGCCCAAGCGCAATAATAAGCCATATCGTGGCATCAACTAGGCCCTCAGCTCATATCAATATCAATATCATACCACTGCGGCGTGCAGTCCGATCCCATACTCAGTCCAAAATCACATAAGCCTTTCGTCACAATACTATAAAAATATCCAGCCCAAACTTCATTTAAAAATATTACTTTAGTTTCTACTTTTAGAAAAACGGTTGAGTTTACAAAAACAATGTTAAATACCAGGACTGAGTTCAATATCTAGAAATATGGTAAGAAACCAGTAAAATAATCCCTGAAGGATTCAAGTAGTTGGCACGAAGCCCAATTATGACAATTAATCCATTTTTATAAGGATATCACAAAACTACAATCAATTAGGTAGTAATTTTTATTAAGCGGGACGGACCAAGTCACAATCCCCGACGGTGCTCTACCCCACGCCCGTTATCCGACGTGCAAGTCACCTCA
>NW_017674819.1:68886-78057 GCF_001879085.1 Nicotiana attenuata | reverse complement strand
CACGGTCAACTCACGTAGCATGCGGACAACTCACGCGCTATCGGTATCAATACCTGGACCCGCACTGGTCAACTCACGTGCTAGGTGTGTACAACTCCGGAGGGCTCCCAATGGTATTACTATCCTGACAACCAGGCTATCATATCAATACCTGGATCCGCACGGTCAACTCACGTGCTACGCGGACAACTCATGCGCTATGGTATCAATACTTGGACCCGCACGGTCAACTCACGTGCTACGCGGACAACTCACGCGCTATGGTATTAATATCCTCACAACCAGGCCCTCGTCCTCACTCAATCATGTACCTCACTAGCCTCACCATCATCAACAAATAAGGGGACACAGCCCACATCAAGTATCACAACATATTAGCAAATAATAGAGACTGAGGTAAACATGTACAATAATTTTTATGATTGAGTACAAATAATGTGAGCATGAATAAAGCCTAAGCATGATCTCTAACATGAAGGCAAACAAGTTCAACAACAAGTAAACACATAACCACAGATAATAGCTTTTAGGCGTGGCCTCACGGGATGGACCAAGTCTCAATCCCTCGCGGTGCACACCCACACACCCGTCACCTAGCGTGGGTATCACTACCAAACAATCACATGATATCAATTTCTCCGGGTTTATACCCTCAAAGCCAGAGTTAAAACTGTTACTTACCTCAACCGTGTAAAATCCTACTTCGGGATGCCCTTGTCTCTGGACTCGGTCTCCAAAAGCTCCCAATCTATCCATAATCAGAATACTACTATCAACATAGTCTATAGAATCGAATTCCACAATAAAAACTACAAAAATAGGCCAAAAATCCGAAATCGGCCAAAACTCGGCCCCTGGGCCCACGTCTCGGAATCAGTCAAATATGCAGAATAATAATCCTCGTCCTTTCCCGAGTCTAACCATATAAAATTTTTCAAAATCGGACTCCGTTTGGTCCCTCAAATCCTCACTTAAAACTCTCCAAAACTCAAACCCTAACTCCCTCAATTTCACTTTGAAATCATCAATCAAATCCCAAAAACGAAGATGGATTCATAAATTATGATCAAAATCGAGTAGAGAACACTTAACCCAATCCATATGGAGATAATCGCCTCCAAAATCTCCCAAATCCGAGCTCCCCAACTCAAAATATGATCAAATGAACAAACCCTAGTTTTGTATTTTTTTTTCTACCAGATATTCTGCCCCGTTTCTCGAGCCAAACGATCTCGAAACTCATATTTTATGCCTCCAATGTATTCCTTGTTAAATTCTAGTCAAGTTAGGATTTTGAATCGCTCAATTTGACCTTATAACAAAGGAGATATGTAGGTTTTAATATTTGCAAATAGTACAGATTTTTAAATACGCTGCTAGTGGCAATTTCATAATTAATCTGAAAAATCTGGGAACCTAATTCTTAGTAAAATGACCATAAAATCCTCATACGATGTCCAAATTCGACGATTCTTTTTGCTACAGGTTCGTAATTACAATATGGATCTAATGCTTCAATCAAAAAAGAAATTGGAGCTCATTTGTTCAATATGATATCATTTATGCTTGAAGAAACGACGTCGAAACATATGAAAAACGAGCGCAACACAATCCAAACCTATTCAAAACTCATTGGAGGCCCTCGGGACCTCAATCAACAATTCCAACATGTCATATATCACTAACCGAACTTAGTCGAACCTCCGAAACACCCAAAATAACAACAAAACACCAAATAAACCTCGAATTCAAGCCTAAGAACTTCTAAACTTCCAACTTTCGCCAATTCAAGCCTAGTTCTACCACAGACCTCCAAATTATATTCCGGACACACTCCTAAGTCCAAAATCACCCAACAAAGCTAATCGAATCATAAAAATCCAAATCCGAATTCTTTTACTCATAAGTCAACTTCCGGTTGACTTTTCTAACTTAGCTTTCTAATTAAGAGACTATGTGTTCATTTCACTCCAAAACTACTCCGAACCCAAACCTACCAACTCGCTACAACTCAACATAGCTGAACAACATATAAATAAGCATAGATGGGGGAAATGTGGCTATAACTCTCAGAACAAACGATCGGGTCATTACATCCTCCCCCTCTTAAACAAACGTTCGTCCTCGAACGAGTCTAGAAACATACCCGGAGTCTCAAATAGGTGAAGCCTTCAGCAATACCTTCTCGTGACATTCGATCAATCCGAACACAATCTCGCAGCCAAATCATACTCTCCACATAGCCATCAAATCACAAATCCCATTAATAGGGACACCAACGGACATATAAACACGTGCTCACACAATCGAAATTTTCGTACTCCAGCTACAGACAAAACCCGGCCTCAAGTACCCCAGACTAGCCCAACATCAACGCACAGAAATCACATCTCGCACCTCATCTAGGGAATCATAATCCGTTGATGCACAACTGATACCGAGCGCTCATGTGCGCATACGAATGCGTGGAAGGAATTCAAAGAGTTACACTTCAAGCTGAATCAATACCGCACGATAAGAATTCAAGAAGGTGAAGTTTTCCTAAAGGTTCTGCAACCTCTCGAAGATAAGTACAGACGTCTCCGTACCGATCCGAAAGACTCTACTAAACCCGCTCATGACTCATGAGACCTATGTAACCTACGCTCTGATACCAACTTGTCACGACCCAAAATCTAACCTTGGTCGTGATGGCGCCTATCGTGTTACAAGGCAAGTCAATTCCCAAAATTTCTACTAATCTGATTATAAGAATTTAATAAATATTTCCAATAATTTAATTCCTGATAAACTAAACCAACTCTAAATATAAAAATATAAAATACGGAAACAAGTCCCAAACATCAGGGTGTCACTAAGTCATGAGCGTCTAAAACTATGAACTAAGAAATATAATTGTCTAAAATAAGAAATGACAAGAGGAGTAACAAGGCCCTACGGACGCTAACAGCTACCTTGCAATCTCCACAGATAGCCGGCCTGAACTCAACGATCGCCGCGCTCTAACTCACCTGGATCTGCACATAAAGTGCAGGGTGTAGAAAGAGTACAACCACCTCAGTAGTAACAGAAATAACTAAGGAACTTAGCAGTAGTGACAAGCTGAGCAATATAGTCCAATTATTTATTTTTCACAATTTAAAAATAACAGGAATAAACAGGCAAATTCCATAACTCAGTAAATGCCACAAAGAAATTTAACATATAAATGCATCAACAGCAAAAGTAAGTGCAACCTCACAACAATGTCACTCCATCACTCAGCACTCGCACTCAGCACTCAACACTCAATACTCTGCGCTCACTGGGGGTGTGTACAGATCCGGAGGGGCTCCCAAAGCCCAAGCGCTAAGCACGGAGAACTCACGTGCTACCATATCAATACCTGGATCCGCACGGTCAACTCACGTGATACGCGGACAACTCACGCGCTATGGTATCAATAGCTGGACCCACACGGTCAACTCACGTGCTACGCGGACAACTCACGTGCTATGGTATTAATATCCTCACAACCAGGCCCTCGGCCTCACTCAATCATGTACCTCACTAGCCTCACCATCATCAACAAATAAGGGGACACAGCCCACATCAAGTATCACAGCATATTATCAAATAATAGAGGGCGGAGGTAAACATGTACAATAATTTCTATGACTGAGTACAAATAATGTGAGCATGAATAAAACCTAAACAGGATCTCTAACATGAAGGCAAACAAGTTCAACAACAAGTAAACACATAACCACAGATAATAGCTTTTAGGCCTGGCCTCACGGGACGGACCAAGTCTCAATCCCTCGCGGTGCACACCCACACGCCCGTTACCTAGCGTGGGTATCACTACCAAACAATCACATGATATCAATTTCTCCGAGTTTATACCCTCAAAGCCAGAGTTAAAACTGTTACTTACCTCAACAACGTAAAATCCTACTCCGGGATGTCTTCGTCCCTCGACTCGGTCTCCAAAAGCTTCGAATCAAACCATAATCAGAATACTACTATCAACATAGTCTAAAGAATCGAATTACACAATAAAAACTACATAAACATGCCAAAAATCCGAAATCGGCCAAAACCCGGCCCCCGAGCCCACGTCTCGGAATCAGTCAAAAATGATAGAATAATAATCCTCGTCCTCTCCCGAGTCTAACCATATAAAATTTGTCAAAATCGGACTCCGTTTGGTCCCTCAAATCCTCACTTAAAACTCTCCAAAACTCAAACCCTAACTCCCTCAATTTCACTTTGAAATCATCAATCAAATCCCAAAAACAAAGATGGATTCATAAATTATAATCAAAATCGAGTAGAGAACACTTACCCCAATCCATATGGTGAAAATCGCCTCCAAAATCGCCCAAATCCAAGCTCCCAAACTCAAAATATGACCGAATGAACAAACCCTAGTTTTGTATATTTTTCTACCAGCTATTCTGCCTCGTTTCTCGAGTCAAACGATCCCGAAACTCATATTTTATGCCTCCAATGGATTCCTTGTGAAATTCTAGTCAAGTTAGGCTTTTGAATCACTCAATTTGACCTTATAACGAAGGAGATATGTAGGTTTTAATATTTGCAAATAGTGCAGATTTTTAAATACGCTGCTAGTGGCAATTTCGTAATTACTCTGAAAAAATCTGGCAACCTAATTTTTAGTAAAATGACCATAAAATCCTCATACGATGTCCAAATTCGATGATTCTTTTTGCTACAGGTCCGTAATTACAATACGGATCTAATGCTTCAATCAAAAAAGAAATCGGAGCTCATTTGTTCAATATGATATCATTTATGCTTGAAGAAACGGCGTCGAAACATAAGAAAAACGAGCGCAACACAACCCAAACCTATCCGAAACTCACCCGAGGCCCTCGCACCTCAACCAATAATTCCAATAAGTCATATATCACTACCCGAACTTAGTCAAACCTCCGAAACACCCAAAACAACACCAAAATACAAAATCAACCTCGAATTCAAGCCTAAGAACTTCTAAACTTCCAACTTTTGTCAATTCAAGCCTAATTCTACCACGGACCTCCAAATTATATTACGGACACACTCCTAAGTCTAAAATCCCCCAACGAAGCTAATGAATCATAAAAATACAAATACGAATTGTTTTACTCATAAGTCAACTTCCGATTGACTTTTCTAACTTAGCTTTCTAATTAAGAGACTAAGTGTTCATTTCACTCCAAAACTACTCCGAACCCAAACCTACCAATTCGATACAACTCAACACAGCTGAACAACATATAAATAAGCATAGATGGGGGAAATGTGGCTATAACTCTCAGAACGATCGATCGGGTCGTTACAACTCAGGAATAACCATCTGCTGATGTAAGCCACCTGTGACTCGATTGGTGAAATAGTATCTCTCCCCCAAAAAGCATGTTTTTTTTTACCGACGCACAAAGAAAATATTTTGTTGCGAATGAACAAGATATTGAGGAATTGTCCATACGTAAAATCAGAATTATTGATACGGGCCTTTTCCACAGAAAAGGGGAATCTTGTGTTCCAATAGAAGCAGAAGTGATGTGGATTATTCAAGAATCGAAGTCGATTTGCTTGGTCTCTGATGCTCGTATTTCACTTGCTGACAGTTAAGACACCGGGCTACATACTCCACAATATCTCTCTTCATCCTCCGCCACCAATAGTGTTGTCTAAGAAAGAAAATACGAATAAAAGGATAAAGATAGATAGGAGAGATCAAGGCTGCGAACGCCATGCAGCTACCTCGATACTCCCGGATAAACGCTGCTCAGCCAACAAGTCCTCACTCACCCTGTGGTGTACCTGGATCTGCACGCAAGGTGCAGGGAGTAATGTGAGTACTCCGACCTAGTGAGTAATAAACATAAATAAAGGCTGAGAATAAGAAATCCTGAATAGGCACAAAGTAATTTTATAAATACAGCAACTTGAACCTAGTAGCATAAAATCAATAAATCAGCGAAAACAATTATAGAAATATCACAACAGATGAATAAGAAAATGACAATCAAAATATGCAATGCAACACATACCCAATCTTAACTCAACTCTTACTCAGCTCAATTAATACCAATACTCAATCACAAGTAAATCCCACGAAAATAAACTAAGTCTTTGCTCAATATCAAGAATCTGCCAATTAAAGCATCTGTAGTATCATTTAAGAACACAACAGGTATCAATTTAAGACTCACGGTCATGCTCGACACAAACGTATAGATACTCGTCACCATGCCTATACGTCGTACTCAACAAGAAGCAATTAGAAAATAGGACACAACTCCTAATCCCTCAAGCTAAGGTTAGACCGAACACTTACCTCAAACTTACACGGCCAACTCAAGCCTCAATTACCGCCTTTCCTTTCGAATTTGGCTCCAACACAATCGTATCTATGCATAATCGATTTAATAACATCAATAAATGCTAAACAATTCAATTCTAAAGCCTAATTATAGCTTTCTAGTCATTCTGCCCAAAAACCCAAAAATTGACCCCGGCCCGCTTGGTCAAAACACGAGGTTCGGACCAAAATCAAATCACCCATTCACCCACGAGCCTAAATATATAATTATTTCCAGAATTCGACCCCAAAACGAGGTCTAAATCACAATTAATCAAAAAGCCCTAGTTCTATCCAAATCCCTAATTTTATACCCTTATTCACATGATTTAGGCCTAGAAATCTAATGGGTGCTAATGCAAAATGAAGAAAATGAGTCTAAGATTACTTACCTATGAACTTGTGGTGAAACCCTCTTTCAAAAATCGCCAAATTTGGAGTTGAGATGAAGAAGTTATGAAATTTTGAACAATTCCCGTATTAGCTACTGTTTTAAGTGCTGGGCGACGTGTTCATGGCATTCGCGAGAACACTATCGCGATCGCGAAGAGCTGCCAATAAGTGGACATACGCAATCGCGAGTCCTTCCACGCGTTCGCGAAGGGTTGACCCCCTGACCTTCGCGTTCGCGGACGAGCTTACGCGTTCGCGTAGAAGAACGACCAAATCCCAGCCCCCTTCCGATTAACTCTACGCGTTCGCGTCACAGGGGTCGCGTTCGCGATGAGCAGTCCCCCAAAGCTCCGCGTTCGCGACCATGGCCACGCGTTCACGATGGACAAATCCACCCCTATCCCCATTTACCTTATGCGATCGCGATGAACAACAGGCCTGGGCACCTGTAGCAGAAATTCTGCAGCTTTTTCTTAAGTTCAAAACTTCCCGAAACACATCAGAAACACTCCCGAGCTCTCGGGGCTCCTAACCAAACATACGTACTAACTCAACAACATCATACGAACTTATCAGTGCGATCAAATCACCAAAATAACCTCAATAACAATGAATCAAACCTCAAAATCAAGAACTTTTCTCAAACTTCATCAAGTATCAAATTTAGCAATTTAGGTCTGAATCACGTCAAACGACGTCTGTTTTTCACCAAATTTTACAGAAATATCTTAAATCATATATAAGACCTGTACCGGGCACCGAAACCAAAATACGGGCCCGATACTAACATGTTCTAATCAAATTTCATTTAAAATTTCCTTAAACATTTTCAGAAAACAATTTCCTTTAAAAATTTATTTCTCGGGCTCGGGACCTCGGAATTCGTTTCTGGGCATACGTCCAAGTCCCATATTTTCCTACGGACCCTCCGGGACCGTCAAATCATGGGTCCGGGTCCGTTTACCCAAAACGTTTACCGAAGTCAAATTAATTCATTTTATAACCAAATTTTATCATTTTTCATAGATTTTTATATTTAAACTTTCTGGCTACGAGCCCGGACTACGCATGCAAATCGAGGTGACTCTAAATGAGGTTTTTAAGGCCTCGGAAACATAGAATTTAATTCATCACATTCTCCACCTCTAAAACAATCGTTCGTCCTTGAACGGACATAAGAAGAAAGTACCTGAGTCGGAAAAAAGATGGGGATAACGGCTCCGCATATCGGACTCGAACTCCTAGGTCGATGCCTCAGCAGGCTGACCTCTCCACTGAATACGAATAGAAGGAAAACTCTTCGACCTCAACTGACGAACCTGCCGGTCTAGAATAGCTACCGGCTCCTCCTCATAAGATAAGTCCTTGTCCAACTGGACAGCGCTGAAATCTAACACGTGGGATGGATCGCCGTGATACCTCCGAAGCATGGACACATGAAACACTAGGTGCACGACTGACAAGCTCGGCAGCTATGCAAGTCTATAAGTGTTACGCCCCGCAATATTACGTCGATATTACGTTCAGCAGTATTACATTACAGTGATGTTACGCTTCGCAGTAATAAGTTTCGACGATGTTGCACCCTGCAGTAATATACGTTAAATTTGTCGTAAGGTAATTGACATCAGTCCAAGGAAAAGATTATTTGGGGATTATAAGGATTATGCCATTTCACAAGTAATTAGTAAATTCGTGAAGGCGAGAGGGGAAGCAAGTCAAAGAAAATGAATTTCGTTGAAGTTTGGCGTATTGGGATAATACGGGACGAACGTTAATACCCGGTATTTATGGACTAGTACCATACAAGGTACCATGTCACCATGCTAGTAAGGTGTACAAGGTATGTTTAAAGAGAGTAGTATTTAATTAAGTTGAGATAATTTTTAAATTATACGGGTCATTGATAATTACCGGGTAATAGGACATTACCTAGTTAACTAATAAGTGGATAAAAATTTAATAAATTAAACACTCTCCACGTGGCACAAGGCCACCAAATTAAGAAATGACTCACTACACATAAGTGTAGGTGTCTACCTATTAATCAAATGACTTAAGCATTAAAGTGACTAAGACTTAGCAAGAATCTGATCCAAAAAAATCATTTTGAGCCTTTGACAATTCCACTCATATCTGAGTCCTAAGAACGTAAGAAAGAGACATTGCTTTCTAAATCTCAAAATCCAATTCATTCCACTTGAAGGCTTTGCAACAGACGTTGCTTTTTGAACCTTAAAATTCCAAATTCATTTCATTTTGAGAGCTTTAGACAGAACGTTGGTTTCTGAATTTCAAACAGTAGCAGCAAGGCTTCGTCTATCAAATTCAACGAAAATATCATACGGATTTTTCCTACTCCAGGTATGTTAAGGCTATCCCTTCTTTCTTTTGGCATGATCCATACGATACGAACGAAACGT
>NW_017674819.1:3841-66215 GCF_001879085.1 Nicotiana attenuata | reverse complement strand
TAGGAACTCAAATATATAATTTTCACTAAATTCCATACTCAATGTTGTGGCTAAATTCCAAGTTTACTAATTTTCTAGGTTTTCCACCAAAACCTCAAATTTATACTAATTTAAATGCTCAAATCCATATATAGTTGATGTATTTAACTCAAAATAGGTGGGGATAACTTACCTTAATGTTGATGACAAAAATCCTTTCTTGAAGCTCCCCAAAAATCGCCCAAGCCATGTAGAATATGAGAGAAATGGCCAAATACCGACATTAAAACAACCTTCTGCCTCCAGGTATTTCCGCTTCCGCGGTCCCGCTTTTGCGGACCATCAGCCGCTTCTGCGGCTTCCACTAGGCCGCCCATTTTCGCTTCTGCGTTCCCCTTCCCGCAGATGCGGTCCCGCTTCTGCGGAACCTTGACCGCATCTGCGGTCCACGAGCCCCTGGCAAAATCCGCTTCTGCGATGCCCCTACCGCAGGTGCGGTTCTGCATCTGCGGAAATATGATCGCATTTGCGGTCCTTCCTCTTCTAGCCCAAAACCGCTTCTGCGGTTGAATTGCCGCATCTGCGGTACCGCTTCTGCGGTCCTAGAACCGCAGATGCGGTTATGACAGAAGCAGCAAACCTCAGCCTTCCAAAAATCCCATTTTCGATCCGTTAACCACCCGGAATCCACCCGAGGCCCCCGGGACCCCAACCAAACATACCAACCAATCCCAAAACACATTACAAACTTGCTCGAGGCCTCAAATCATATCAAACAACGTTGAAACCATGAATTACACCCCGATTCAAGCTTTATGAACTTCGAAATTTCAAACTTCTACTTCCGATGTTTAAACCTATTAAATCACGTCCAATTGACCTTAAATTTTTCGTACAGGTCATATTCGACACTACGGACCTACTGCAACTTTCGGAATCGGATTCCGACCCCGATATAAAAATGTCCACTTCCGGTCAAACTTCTCAAAAACCTTCAAATTTCTATATTTAGCCAAATGGCTCCAAAATGACCTACGGACCTCCGAATTCACTTCCGATCGCGCTCCCAACTCCAAAATCACCATACGGAGCTATTCACAGACTCGAAATCCCAGACGGACATCGATAACACTGAAATGCACTTCTAGCCAAACTTATGAGATTCTTCAAAAATGCTAACTTCCACAATAGGCGCCAAAACGCTCCCGGGTTACCCAAACCCCAAACCGGGCATACGCCCAAGTCCGAAATCATCATACGAACCTGCTGGAACCTTCAGATCCCAATTCCGAGGTCGTCTACTCAAAAATCCAATTCTAGTTCATTCTTTCAACTTTAAGTTTCCGAAATGAGAATTCTCCTGCCAATTCAACTCCGGACTTCCCAAAAATTCAATTCCGACCACGCGCACAAGTCATAATACCTGAAATGAAGCTGCTCACGGCCTCAGGCTGCTGGACGGAGTGCTAGAGCTCAAAACGACCGGTCGGGTCGTTACATTCTCTCCCACTTAAACATACGTTCGTCTTCAAACGTGCTGAGAACTACACTGAAGTAGTCTGAAATCACCGGTTAACTTCTCATGCACCTTCTCGTGCTACCACCACTCAGTTGAGCACATTAGCTCGATCAGTTCTGAAGATATTCCCTTTTATTGAAGCAGATAGGCCTCAGAGCCTAATTCCAACATCCAGAATTCTCTGTCAGGCCTGTTTCCAACATACGAACACCGTATCAATCACTACACGCTGTACCCAAACATGACTGCATAACTTTGCTGAATTCACACCTTGCATCTTTTTACTCACCAGACCACAATAACATTTTCTGATCGACTTAGTCGAAATTCCCCGAATCTGATGCTCCCATTGCACCCCATGACATACACAAGTCTTACTCTAACTCTTACAATACCGCCACAACGGAAGAGATGTGCAGAAATTCATGATCAACTGCTGAATCAACCAATCATTTGGGTCTATACTCCTGACAATAACAATCACCTCATTCAGAACCAAATAATGGTCTTAGCTCCTTAATGTACTTCATATAGTCAGATTGCACTGATCCTAAATCCAATGATCTCGTCTCACCCAGTACGAACTGCTCAGGCAATAAGCCACCCCGACATGATCAAAAGTCCCATATGATGCTACAATGTGCCTATTGGCTGCCATAACGAACGCGATATAAAGGAAAGCAAACTTTGAGAAGGAAATTCAACTATACCGCTCGCGAATCATACATGCGACGCGGTCAACTTAATTAAACAAACACCCCGCTCGCGAATCATACATGCGACGCGGGCACATAGCTAATATAAGCTTTCCTCATAAAATAGGAAACAAAACACATATAAACAAATACGGGGAACTGTACTCAGCTTCACACTATTGTGGTGCGCAACCCGATCCGAACAACATAACCATGGCGGCGTGCCACCCGATCCATCCATAAAACTCGTATAAGGAGATACGTACCGAACTAGATTGATCATTTCAATAATATGCCGAATGTCGGTCACAAGCACACTAAGTGCATAATTCCATCCCTGGGGAGACATATAGCATCAGAAGCCACAAAACTCAAGCACGACTGAGGTGCGATATTCAATTTGAAATCTCAAAAGCATCCTGCTCATATAACATCATCTCTACGCGGATCCTCAACACATAAGCAATTTCTCAAGCCGCCTCCCAACTCACATGGCGCAACGCATCATTACATGAAATATTTGGCAACGAAATAACACCCTGACTACTCCATAAGGAGCACATTACCGAAATGAACACAACTGACCTGACATAGAGCCCAAATTCATATTTGAACCCATCCACCGACCTCAAGTCGATCCTGATCATATCAAACTAAGCCAATAACCTTTCAAAGGTCCATACTAATTTCCCTCTTCTCATAACACACAAGGACAACCATCATAACCGGAGTACTCATCCACCGTCCACAACTCAGTAACTGAGTGCCTTCCAGGCACATATCCTCAACTTAACGATCATCACAACCTCCATACTTGTTTTAAGTCTTTAATCAATCCAGTGACTACCTGCCACACATATACAATCTTCTTGTGGGACACACTCCCACAACCTACCATAACAAATAGTTGGGTCGTACATCCAAACCACCAACCGCACTAACGCTGAAAAGCGATCAAGGACCATCAACCATAACACATGCCCCTTTTTACAAAACACCAATCTCAGTTGACGCTGAAGGCAATACCAACTTACCTTAAACATCGAAACTCGTTTCCTGCTCATCTGAGCTCGTGACATCCTTGTCCACACCGAGCTGCTACCTTGATCTTCACTGCAAACTCCATACCACTCCCTGCACTTAACATGCCAGTATACGATAGAACTCGTTTTTCATCATAGCTTCGGAACCACTAATAGGTTAACACTTCATCATATAAAAACTCTTCACTTGACTCACTCCAGGAGATCCATAGTATCACACAGGTGAATTTCCCATAATCTTAGAATATGCAAATCTCTAAGTAGTGGTCTAAGCCACCATTGCCCTTCCGGAAATTCTGCTCCCACATAACAAGCCATAACAATAGAATGCTTCTGAATAGCATCAATTGCGGCGGCTGACAAGCCTGATACGCACCATCACAAATCACTCGCATAACTCGATAACGCTGAGGAAACTGATCACTAACACCAATATGCCAAGTTCAATTATGGCCAATCAATATATCTTCTTCCAATTTACCCTTGATTGCCTTAGAGATAATACTAACTCCATCCACACATCACATACTTCATCTGCACTCATCTCGAGTGACCTTGAATCACGAAACCATGCTGTCTCAAATCCCGCGAACCACTTCATACCTTCCTTGCGCGCATATTCGCACCCTCAACTGATATGCCCATTCTGCTAATCCTTCTACGAATCCGAAGTCCTTTCTCATCTTTCTCTCAAGTGCTATACTGCAAGTCAAAACATCATAGAACATTCTGAGCCTCCACACATAAGCTGCTGCAAAGCGTGATTCGTAACTGTACTTATAGGCTCGAAATCATTAGGCACCATACTTTACCCTTTTTTGAACCCATCAGAACCGTTACTGAGAGCCACCCGCTCTGACTTGGTCCCGAATATAATCAATTCCATAAATCTTATAACACATGAATACCCTCTCGACGAGGCACCCGGCGGAATCACTTCCTTTGGAACCCGCACCTTTACAAAGCGCAATCCTGAATCCTCCCCCAAGTTTGAACATGGGTCAATAAGACCAACCATAGCATGCATTTCGACAATTCATTAGCTCGAATTACCACTTATGTTCCTTTCCCGTAGCTAAAATAACCCATCAATATGCTAATCACCAGAAACATTGCAAGTAATTAACCATGCAACCCCATCATAAGCGGTGGGATTCTCCCACTTAGCTCGAAGCCACTATTACACAACTCTGGAATTTACCAGGATTCTTAATCTCCTTTTGACACAATCCTTGCGAAACCAACTGCCAACATGCTCGATATCTTACTATAGAAAACCCCCTTTTATACTCAGAATCATCAACAACATTCGCACGACCGATCCCTTCGCTGTATAACCAATAGAATTCTTCGCAGAAGCTCGCCAACCACGCGATCGCTAACCTGCTCACAGGGATGAACTACCTGTAGAAATCACTCCTGACATCTCCCAGCGCTGCTACACGGGGTACAATCATTACGACATCAATACCCCATCCTGAGTCTGAGCTCACTTTCCAGCTGCACAGGTCCATTTACCCCTCGTGGACATCATTTAAATGTGCGGAAACATCCTTCCAATTCAAAGTTATGTTGTATCCTTCTTCATTCAAGCGGCTCCTTTCCGTTATATTAAATCTCCTGCCGCACAAGAACCCCTACATCAAATTAGATCCGTGGGCTTCAATCGCCAGCCACTGAAATCCCATATCATTCCAAACTTTCCTTAAGGTGCGTAATCGTCCTACCACCAAGACCATATGCAACCTCCGCCACTCTCCCACTTTGGGCAAACTCGCTTCTTTAATCAGCTACCTGGCCTTTGCTTCATACACCTGGCCTTTTAGAAGTTTAAAAACTCCGCCTGACACTTCCCGCACGCATTTCTCATCTTTTGCTGCCCGATTGTTGCCTTAATAAAATCTATCTTCGTAGCACTTGAACCCACAATTGCTGCTAACTCTAAACCTTTCCGAAGGTCATCTTTATCGAACCGCCAACATTAGAAATACTGATTCATTCCTGAACCACCGCACCCTGCAATATCTGACAGTTGTATCTCCGATACTATTTCACAATCTCTTGCCCCAAAGGTGAATTGTAGAAGATTATAACACCGACACACTTAATATGTTCAATTAGGACAACAACACCCCAACATAGAAGAAAACTCCACTACGCTTGCAAATACCAAGTCTCATTACTTCCACCAGCCCACATCTGACCATCCTTAGCTTGATTGCCTTTTCCCTGCCAGGAATAAAATACTGAATCTCTTGGTTAAGCACTGAGTAAACCTCCCTTCAAGTCATTCGCTGCCCCGACACGTGGGCAAAATCCTACCATCATATCACTACTGCGGAACAGTCATTCATAGGCATCATGGCAACATGTGCCTAGCCCCAAAGCCCTCAGAAGTACCGTTACTGAGCTAAAACATTAAAATATTCTTCCATAAAGCGACGATAATAATCCGATTAGCTATACCAGGAGAAACATCCTGTATCACATCTGTAGTACCATCATGACTCTTCAATTCTCGATTTATAACAAGCGCTTTGCGTCGCGTAAGATTGAGTAGGAATGAATTAAAGGCATACGCCTCCAGGGATCAAATCGCACGATAAGGAATCAAGAAGGGAAGTACTCCTAACAGTCCTGCAGCCTCCCGAGGATAAGTACAGACGTCTCCGTACCGATCCGCGAGACTCTACTAAACTTGCTCATGACTCGTGAGACCCTAGGAACCTAGTGCTCTGATACCATGTTGTCACGACCCAAAATCCACTAAGGGTCGTGATGGCGCCGGACACTGCTGTCAGGCAAGCCAACCAAATTACTTAATCAAATTCTCGTTTTAATACTTTTGAACTCTAGGATTTTCCTTCAAATTTAGAAATTTAAAAAATAATTGTCTCAAATCAAATTTAAATGATAAGCAGTTAATACAAAATACTTCAAACCATCCCAGAACCCGGTGTCACAAGTGCATGAGCACCTACCGATAAGGAAATAAAATACAACATCCGTCAGGAATACAATGGACAGGAAATAAATAAATACAATGTACTGAAGAGGGCTATACTAGCTGCGGGCTGCCTCGAATAATGCAACTCACCTAGCCCCCAAATCATCCGCGCTGCTACGCCCAGTGGCTGCTAGAAATAAATATACCTGTGCAACAAAAATGCACAGAAGTGTAGTATGAGTACGTAGACAACGTATACTCAATGAGTATCCCGCATAATCTCGAAGAAGTAGAGACGAGATGGTCAACTTCGATACTTACTAGAGGTCAATTGACAATATACTAAAAATGTGAGGAAATCATGGATTTATATAGCAGTTCTAATTCACGAAGCCAGAAAACAGATAAACACCTTCAACAAATAATCAAGGATTTTCAAGGTTTACTCTTTATTATCTTATCAATTTATATCAAGCCACGAAGGGCAAATTTCACATTTAAAGTTCTCAAGCAACAATATAACATGCGCAAATCACACCGAGGCGACGGCCCGATCCAACAGAAATAAACTGTGCACTTGCCGAGGGTCGACGGTGCGCCTATAGATGCATCTATTTAATCTGCCGAGGCGTTCGGCCTGTTCCAAGAATAAACACATACCCTGCTCGCGAATGATGCATGCGACGCAGGTACACATAGAGATACATGCTCAATCAGTCAATTAAGAACTCATCAGGAATATTTATCCAAATAGACAATTCCTCTTTTTAACAATTCAGGAAAAATGATGTTTAATCTCCTTTTAAATTCATTTACTAATCCAAGGTGATTTAAGCAATTAAAGTTATCAATAGGTTCATAAACAATCCAAGGATAATATGATTTTGGGCCCTAACTACCCGGACAATAGCATAATAGTAGCTACGCACGGACTGTCGTCACCTCGTGCGTACGTAGCCCCCGCATATAGGAGCACATAATCAATTATTTCACCTATGGGGACAATTCCCTCTTACAAGGTTAGAAAGGAGACTCACCTCGCTCCGAAGATCCATAACCGGCATTCCACGCCCTTCCGAAGACTCTAGTTGATGCACCACGCTCCAAAACTAGCCAACGGTTACGCAATTCCATTAATATATGCTCAAATATTCGTTACAATCTAATTCCTAGAAATTCCTAACTCCGGTCGAAAAGTTGACCAAAACGCCTCAGGCCCACGTGCTCGGAATTCGAAATTTTTCGAAGATAAAGATTACCCATGACCTTAGGAACTCAAATATATAATTTTCACTAAATTCCATACTCAAAATTGTCGTCAAATTCCAAGAATATAATTTCTAGGCCTTTCTACCAAAACCCCAAATTTTTCTACACAAATCATGCTTAAATACATACATAATTGATGTATTTAACTCATAATAGGTGGGGATATCTTACCTTGTCGTAGATGACGAAAATCCCCTCTTGAAGCTCCCCAAAATCGCCCATGCCAAGTGAAAAATGGGAGAAGAATGACCAAACCCCGAGTTAAAATAACCTTCTGCCTCCAGGTATTTCCGCTTCTACGAAAGAAATTCCGCTTCCGCGGTCCCGCTTTTGCGGACCATCAGCCGCTTCTGCGGCTTCCACTAGGCCGCCCATTTTCGCTTCTGTGCTCCCCTTCCCGCAGATGCGGTCCCGCTTCTGCGGAACCTTGACCGCATCTGCGGTCCACGAGCCCCTGGCAAAATCCGCTTCTGCGATGCCCCTACCGCAGGTGCGGTTCCGCATCTGCGGAAATATGACCGCATCTGCGGTCCTTCCTCTTCTAGCCCAAAACCGCTTCTGCGGTTGAATTGCCGCATCTGCGGTACCGCTTCTGCGGTCCTAGAACCGCAGATGCGGTTATGACAGAAGCAGCAAACCTCAGCCTTCCAAAAATCCCATTTCCGATCCGTTAACCACCCGGAATCCACCCGAGGCCCCCGGGACCCCAACCAAACATACCAACGAATCCCAAAACACATTACAGACTTGCTCGAGGCCTCAAATCATATCAAACAACGCTGAAACCATGAATTACACCCCGATTCAAGCTTTATGAACTTCGAAATTTCAAACTTCTGCTTCCGATGTTTAAACCTATCAAATCACGTCCGATTGACCTCAAATTTTGCGTACAAGTCATATTCGACATTACGGACCTACTGCAACTTCCAGAATCGGATTCCGACCCCGATATCAAAAAGTCCACTTCCGGTCAAACTTCTCAAAAACCTTCAAATTTCTATCTTTAGCCAAATGGCTCCAAAATGACCTACGGACCTCCGAATTCACTTCCGATCGCGCTCCCAACTCCAGAATCACCATACGGAGCTATTCACTGACTCGAAATCCCAGACGGACATCGATAACACTGAAATGCACTTCTAGCCAAACTTATGAGATTCTTCAAAAATGCTAACTTCCACAATAGGCGCCAAAACGCTCCCGGGTTACCCAAAACCCGAACCGGGCATACGCCCAAGTCCGAAATCATCATACAAACCTGCTGGAACCTTCAGATCCCGATTCCGAGGTCGTCTACTCAAAAATCCAATTCTAGTTCATTCTTTCAACTTTAAGCTTCCGAAATGAGAATTCTCCTGCCAATTCAACTCTGCACTTCCCAAAAATTCAATTCCGACCACGCGCACAAGTCATAATACCTGAAATGAACCTGCTCACGGCCTCAGGCTGCTGAACGGAGTGCTAGAGCTCAAAACGACCGGTCGGGTTGTTACACAACAAGTGGTCCATCAATTCAAGAACAAGCGAAGCTCTCGAATTGACGGTCGTGAGGAGAAGAATCAGAGGATTTCATCTTTTAAACTTAAGATTTTTCAAAGATTGTAACCCACGTAAAATTATTGAAATACAAATAATTTTTTGTCGCTATACTTCTTATCTTGATTATTATTTTCAGGAACGAATTTTTAGTTGTTACACTACAACTTGTAGCGGGGTAATATGTATGTGAAAATTTACCCGCTTTATTCTCCAACTTGCACTACACAAATAAAAGAACACCACAATAAAGTGGATTTTTATTGATATAAAAAAACTAAGCCCGTTAATCGAGCCGGGCTGACCCGTTTTCAGCCCGCTTCAACCCGGGTCAGCCCGGTTCAATCCGCTACTGTTCACAATTGGGCGGGTTAGGACGGGTTGGTTAGGAGAGCGGGTTGTGGACGTTCACGATCAGCTTAACGGTGCACCTAACCCGATATCGCTTAACGGGTTGAACACGGGCTGCAGCCCGTTGGCAGCTCGGTTACCGTTGGAAATTTTTTTTTTTTAAAATTAATTGGACCATTCCCAACGGTCAAATTGAGAAATGACCGTTGGGGAACGGCCAGATTTTGCAAAAATGGCCATCCCCCCCCCCCCAATTAAAACATAGCCCTCCCACCCCTAATAATTAAAAAATTACATTTTTAACCTTTTAAAATCTATAAATAGCCCCCCTTCTTCTTTATTTTTTTCTCACAATTCACTCTCTTACTACTCTAATTCTCTCTCAAGTCTCAATTCTCTCTTGATATTATAGTTCTTAAATTCTCAAATCTCAAATTCACAATTATTTATTATTTCAAGTTTCATCAATTATTTAGTTTAGTCATTACAAAATTATTATTATCACAAATCTCAAATTCATGTTGTTCTTTCTTGCCAAAAGAACAACATGAAAAGGAGGAGAAACAGGAAGAAATAAAGGAAGTGCAGAACCTCACAGGAGATGTTACAGAATCACATGAAGGTGGAGCAAGCCAGAAAGGCAAAAAAGTACAAAATAATGCAGGAAAAGAAGAACAATGCCACTCATTGGACAAACAGCAAAGTAATGCAGAAGCAAGCAACTCCAATAGATTTTCAGATACTGTGTGAATTGAGCCAACCAACTACACAGGAGGGGGTCTGGCTCCTGATCCTAAACAGCACCCCCTATGATCATTAGCACATGGAATATAAGGGGGCTAAATAAGCCCCATAAGCAAAAAGGATTGAAAATCTTTTTGCAGAAGAATAAGGTAGATGTATTAGGATGTTTAGAAACTAGAGTAAAAGAGAAAAAAGCAAAAATAATTCTATTCAGAGTAGCAAGAGACTGGGGATATTGCTGCAATTATACTAAAGCAGAAAATGGCAGAATATGGTTGATGTGGAAGACAACTATAGCAGTAAATGTTGTCCAAGTCCATGAGCAATGCATACATTGTGAAGTGAGTGATGCATTGACTGGGTACCAGATTATGTTAACAGTAGTATATGCTAGAAATAAGCAACAGGAGAGAACTAACTTATGGAGTGAACTGCATATGATGGGAAGTCAGATTCAAACTCCATGGCTTATAAGTGGTGATTTTTAGTAGTGTTCTCAACACTGAGGACAGGTTGGGACTACCAGTTACTATGAATGAGATAAAAGAGTTCAAGGAGTGTGTTGATTCCATACAATTGACTCCACTGAACACAAAAGTTTGTTTCTATAATTGGTGCAATAAGCAGCATGCAGATGATAGGGTGTATAGTAGAATTGACTGGGCTTTTGGCAACTTTGAGTGGATCAGAAACTATGGACATGTTGATGCTGTTTGTCTGGAACCTGGGGTATCAGATCACTCTCCTATAGTGATCCAAATCTGGAAGAGGAAGAATCTATATCCCAAACTTTTTAAGATGTACATGGTAACAATGGAGCATAAAGAATTCAAGCCCATACTAGAAGACATATGGAGGCAGAAGATAGAAAGTGATCCTATGAACAGTATCTGGCAGAAATTGCAAAAAATGAAGATTGCTACTAAGGGACTAAACAAGGAGATGGCAAGTTATGAGAAAAGATTGAACCATTACAGGCAGCAATTAGAGTGTGTGCAGAACAGCCTGAAAATCAATCCCTTAAAGCAAGATTTGATAGAGCAGGAAAAGCAGATACTTCAGGACATAGAGAAATGGAGCACAATAGAAGAAAGAGTTCTAAGGCAAAAGTCAAGAGTAAACTGGATAGCTTATGGAGATTCAAATTCCAAATATTTCTATGCCCAGCTGAAGATGAGAGCAAGCAGGAATGCAATAACATCTGTTTATAATGCAGGAGGAATCAGAGTCACAGAACCTAAAGAAGTGGAAAAAGAATTTGTCACTTTTTTCAAACAACTAATGGGGACTGATACAGGGGTTAAACCATGTCCCAATACAAAGATTATTAAAGCAGGTGTGTGCCTATCATTACAACAGAAACAAGAATTAATCCAGGAAGTCACTTATGAGGAAGTAGATGAAGCAGTAAAAGACATGCCAAGAGACAAAGCACCTGGCGTGGATGGTTTTCCAGTTGAGTTCTTCAAAATGCACTGGACTGAGGTGAAACATGAGGTCTATGCAGCTGTGAGGTTCTTCTTTCAAACAAGCAAGATGAAAAAGGCATGGAATAGTACAGCAATAACATTGATCCCTAAATGAACAAATCCAACAACTGTTAAGGATTACAGACCTATTGCCTGCTGCACCACAGTTTATAAGATCATTGCAAAAATAATGACTAAGAGGATGAAGAAAGTAATTGAGTACATAATTGGGAAGACACAATATGCATTCATAGAAGGGAGGAGTATTACGGATAATATCCTGTTTAGCCATGAACTGTTTAATGGATATAACAGAAAAGGTCTATCACCAAGATGTACTCTCAAGGTGGATTTGAAAAAGGCTTATGATTCACTGGATTGGCACTTTTTAAAGTATATGCTCGCAGATCTTGGGTTCCCACAGAAATTTATTGGGTGGATCATGGAGTGTGTGACAACAGTATCCTACTTCTTAACACTTAATGGAGGACTTACAAAGCCCTTCCCTGCTAAGAGAGGCCTCAGACAAGGAGATCCAATGTCTCCTTATCTGTTTGTGATTGCTATGGAGTATCTGCAAAGGGAGATGAGCACATTAGCTATGCAGAAGGACTTCAAATACCATCCAAAATGCAAGAAGCTGGGAGTGACACACATTTGTTTTGCTGATGATCTTTTAATGTTTTGCGGGGGTGACAAAAAATCAGTTACTGCACTGCATAACACTTTCAATCAATTCTCAAATACATCAGGATTACAAGCAAGTGCAGAAAAGAGCTCAATCTATATTGCAGGAGTTCCACAACATATCAAAGAAGAACTGATACATCTTACTGGATATGCAGAGGGCAGTATACCATTCAAATACCTGGGAGTTCCATTGGCTGCAAGAAAGCTCAACATACACTAATGCCTGCCATTAGTTGAGAAGATAACAGAAAGAATCAGATGCTTGTCAGCAAGGATGCTATCATACGCAGGAAGAGTTCAACTTATTAAATCAGTCCTATTTGGAGTTCAAACTTACTGGGCTCAAATTTTCTTAATTCCAAAGAAGATTATGAAGATGATAGAGACTGTATGCAGGACCTTTTTATGGACTGGCTCAAATGAATTCTCCAGGAAAGCATTGATTGCATGGGATACAATATGTCAACCTAAATCAGCAGGTGGATTGAATGTGACCAATATGAGGATATGGAACAAGGCATCAGTTTTAAAACACCTATGGGCACTGGCTATGAAGAAGGACACATTGTGGATTAGGTGGGCACACACCTATTACATAAAGAGAAAACAGATTGAAGAGACTCATACACCCAAAACAGCAGCATGGGTTGTCAGAAAGATCATGGATGCAAAAGATGAAGTTATGAAGATGAGGACAGATCAACAGAGGACAGTCATTCTGGAGAACTTTGTCAAGCAAGGTAAGTTCCAAATTCACAAGGCATATATCCAGATGCAACCACAATTCAGTAAAGTCGAATGGAAGAGTATTCATATGCACCCTCAGATCCATCCCAGATTCAAGTTTCACCTACGGCTAACCATTAAGCAAAGGATAGCAACTGTGGATAGACTTAGTAAATTTGGCATCCAAGTGCAAGCAGAGTGTATTTTTTGTGGAAAGGCTGAGGAAACTTTTGAACACCTATACTTTGGCTGTCACAATACCAAAAAGTTGTGGGAAAGGATACTGAGCTGGCTGGGACATACAAGACTAATAGGAGGCTGGAATCATGAACTGAACTGGATGATCAACATAGCCAAGAAGAAAGAGTACATGGCAGAAATGACTGTAGCAGCCTTTGCAATGATCGTGTACTACATTTGGCGTGTGAGGAACTCACTGAGATTCAACAAAGGAAGATACAATATAGATGAAGTCTGTAAAGAAGTGGCGATGCATATACACATACAAGGAAGGAAGAAGATTAAGTGGAAAGAAGGATTAGAACTTGTAAATAGAATGCATTAGTTTACTAGTTTTCAATAGTGCATGCACAGGCAGAATATTTTTTTTTGTAATAGCTATTAAAGATTAATGGTCAGCATTAATCTGGATATGTAATGACTTTTTTTGATGAAATAAAATCAAATTTTCGTCCAAAAAAAAAAAATGAAAAACCAAATCCTTTACCGAAATCATCAAAAATATGAGTAAGTTTGAAAACTGAAATTTTTCCCAAAAACCTTTCATCAGGCAAATGTTTCATTTTCAGATAGCATGAGGAAAGTACATCTCTATGCCGACATGTCAAGATACAGGTAAAAATCATGAATATCCCCAAAACCGGGCAGCAAAAGGAAATGCATCTATATGCATGTATCTCAAGTACGCATGTCAAATGCAATGCCTCTCAGTGATGAACTCATGTACTCACACTCTCCGAGTACTCAGCCTCACTGTCTCGCATTATCTATTACTCTGCTCAATACTCAGAACACTCAGTCATTCAGCACGGTACAATACTCGTTGCGGCGTGCAACCCGATATATATATATATATATATATATATGTATGTATAAGTAGCCCTAAAGCTTGTTACGGCGTGCAACCCGATCAAGTTGCATAAATATAATCAATATATNTAGAATGCCTTAGTTTACTAGTTTTCAATAGTGCATACACAGGCAGAATATTTTTTGTAATAGTTATTAGAGATTAATGGTCAGCATTAATCTGGATATGTAATGACTTTTTTTTTTATGAAATAAAATCAAATTTTCGTTAAAAAAAAATTATTATTATCAAATATCAATTATTCAAGTGAAGTGTGGTATCAAGTATTCAAGTATAAAGTATCAACTATCAAGTTTCGGTCTATCAATTGAAGTTTGATTTCTGATATCAAAAATTCAAAATTAGTGCGGCATCTGGAATCTCGGTACACTCGTTCCATCTCTTTCTCTTATTTGGTGTACACTTATTTTATTATTTAGAATTATTAATTTAGTTTATTAATTTAGTTTCTTAATTTAGTTTCTTAATTTAATTTCTTACTTTAATTTCTTAATTTAATTTCTTACTTTAATTTCTTACTTTAATTTATATAATGAATTTACTTAAAGCGGCCAAAAAAGCGTGCACTAGTAGAGGTGGTAGTAAGAAAAATTCAAAAAGAACAAGAGGTGGTGTTGGTTCTTCTAGTAGCTTTACACATATTTCTGAAAGTTCACCTGAAAATTTAAATGTAGATTATGAGTGAATGCAAGAAAATTATGGTGTAGATGATGATTTAGATGATATGTTAGATGATATTCAATCACCCGATAATCTTGAAACACCACCACCTACACCTGGTAATGCTAGTCAAACTCAAAATGTTAGGGGTGCAACAAGTAGGCCTCCTCTCCCTATTAAGAAGAATCGATGATTAAGAAGTAAGTGTTGGATGTTTTTTGAAAGACTAGAAGATCAAAAAATTATGTAAAATATAAAGATTTGTAGTGAACATTATAAGCATGAGCCCGGTAAGTGTGGGGGGAACGGGTCAACTTCGTAGGCATATGGAAGAGAAACACCCTCTTGATTGGGGAGTAGATGAGTCATCTGGGTAACAAAAACCTAACCCGAGTACTGGGGGGTTATTTGGGAAATACGATATTAAGAAAGATCGGGAAGAATTAGCTAAAATGATTGCTTTAGGTTGTTTACCTTTTAGTTTTGCTTCTTCGCCGTATCTTGTTACTTATATTCAAAGAATTTATAACCCTATGTTTAAAGGTATTCCTAGAAGTACTTGTAGAGATGATATCTTTAGGCTTTTTGGACAATATCAGACATATATACGTTATTTGTTCGCAAGTCTTCCTTGTAAAGTTTCTCTTACTTCTGATATCGGTCGTGCTGTAAACGGAAATGATTATTTGACTGTTACATGCCATTGGATAGATGATAATTTTTGTATGCAAAAACGTATTATTGCTTTTAAATATGATGAAGATCAAAGACATACTGATGCATTTATAAGTAATACTATACATGAAGTTGCTATATTTTATAATCTTGCAGAAAAAGTTTTGTGTATGTCATTTGATAATGCTTCTAACAACAATGCTGCTATTACAATACTAAAATTGCATCTACACCCACCACTTCCTGAAATATTTCATGTTAGATGTGCATGTCATATTTATAACTTGATTGTGAAGAGTGGCCTTGAATTATTTAGAGATGAAATTACTTTAGTTAGGAGAGTTGTTGGTGTAATTCAAGGAAATAATAGAAGTGCCAGATTAAATGCATTTAAGTAAAAATGTGTACACTATGGACTAAAACCAAGACTCATGCCTGAAGAAATAGTTACTAGGTGGAATTATACTTATTTGTTCTTAAGATGTTGTTATAAATATAGAATGCCTATAACTGAAGTTGCTAATTCTCATTGTACTGATCCTAACCGTTTGTTAACATCTAGAACTTGGGATGTCATTCATGATGTTGTACAATTTTTACAAAAATTTTATGTGGCTACACTTGAGTTTTCTGGAGCTTATTATCCTACCATTTCAAATGGTTTAGTTCATATTGCTGAAATTTCTCTTTTACTACATAATTTGAAGCAGAAAGAAGGATATGCTACTGTTGTTGAATCTATGCTAGATAAGTTTATTAAGTATTTCTACCCAATTCCCTACATTTACCTAATTGGTGCTGTTTCAAACCCTACTGTCAAAATGATAAAGTGTCGCCAATTAATTAGAGCTTTATATACTTATATGGATATTGGACTAACTGAAACTCCTGATATTGACACTTGTGTTTCTGAGCTACACACACATTTACAAACTTTATATAATTATTATGTTAACATTGTTGATGCTTCTTCGGTTGTAGATGCAAATATTCCTTCAACTAATCCTTCAACATCTGGAACAACAATGGATGATGATGATTGTGTTCGAGATTATCAGATTTGGTCTACACAAGGAGAGCATCAACAAACCAGTAGCAGGAATATTGATGAACTACAATTCTAATTGCAAAAGTCACCAGAGCCCCTCACAAAGGATTTTCAACCGCTGGGTTGGTGGAAGAGCAACTCAAATCAATTTCCTGTTCTTTCGGCCATGGCTCGAGACGTGCTAAATGTGTCGATTTCAACAGTCGCATCAGATAGCGCATTTAGCCAAGCAACGCAGCAGCTAGGAGATACCTGTCATTCATTGGGCAGCAATGCTTTGGAAATTCTAGTGTGCTTCAGAGATTGGATAAGATCAGAACGGCGAAATCAAGGGCGTGCCGAAGTAGATGAAGAGGAGGACCAAGAAATTGGAGATATAATGATTTATGGATCCGCTTCAACCAATGCCGGAAACCTAGAACATCATGTTGACATGGAAGAACTTAGTAAAATGATGCAAAATATGTGATGTACTATTTCTTATTTTTATATTTGTTGTAAACTTTTAATTTGCAAGTTCAAAAATAAAAAAATCAAAAAAGAACTTGCAAATTAATTTGAAGTATGAAGAATATAATTTGAACTTGCCTATTGGTCTTATTAAATAATTTTTTGTATCCACTTACTTTCTAAGTTTTTAATTTCAAATTTTCAATTTTATAATTTTAAAATACAAATTTCAAATTTAAAACTTTAAACTTTAAAACTTCAAAGTTTAATTCTAACCCTTAAAAGTTTGCAAATACTTAACTATCAATAACATTGAATAAGAAAAATAAAATTTAGTTTAAAAAAAGAAGTAACTAGAGCTCGGCCCGCCGAGCACATTTTAGCCCGAACCTGTACGGGCCCACAAAAACCCGCTAAGAAACCGCTATCCCCAGCCCGCTAACAGCCCGCCCGCTAACCGAACGGGCTGGGGGTTTTCCCGTTCAGCCCGTCCTAGCCCGCCCGATAAACACCCATATAAAAAACCCATATCATAATAAACTTGGAGTTTATTGATAATTGCACACGTCATAGTGTAAATCTGAAGTTTATCAATATTGATAATTTATCCAGTTGACTTGTCACGACCCAGATTTCCCACCCTCGGGGGTCGTGATGGCGCCTACTCGTAGAAGCTAGGCAAGCCATACATTTAGAATCCATAATACTTTTGTTTTAAATATAAGTTTACCAATTAAACTAACAGGAGATAAATAATTAAACAACAGCGGAAGACTTAACGAAGTAAGCAAAAATAACAAGGAAAATCCACATATGTCTCTACCCAGGACTGGTGTCACAACATTCACAGACTATCTAACAGTACTACATACAACTGTCTGAAACAAGGAATAAAGTCAGTCTCGGAACAGATCATAAGGATAGAGGAGATGTCGGCCAGCGGACGCCTGCAGGACTACCTCGATATTTTTGTCGACTGAAGACAAGCTCCCGAACTACTGTTGCGCATCGTAAGCTGCTCCGACACCTGGATCTGTGCAAAAGAGCACAGAGTATTTGCATCAGCACAACCGACCCCATGTGCTGGTAAGTGCCTAGCCTAACCCCGGCGAAGTAGTGACGAGGCTAGACCGGACTACCACATAAACCTGTGCAGTTATATATATACATATACAGCGGAATCGAAATGCAGAGACAAGTAATCAATATGGGAGGGGGAGCATGCTATGGGGAAAAATAACAATTTCAAGTAAAAGTCGTCCAGTAACGAAGGAAATAACACAACTCGGACATTAATAAAGGAACAGAAAGCATCAAGTGCACGGCATCACCCTTCGTGCTTTTACTCTCATCCTCACCAAGCAATGATATAATAAAGTGTGCACGGCATCACCCTTCGTGCTTTTACTCTCTTTCCTCACATATAATCAATGGAATCGGCACGGAATGGTACATCGTGCGTCACGGCATCACCCTTCGTGCTTTACTCTCTTTCCTCAAAATAAGCAAACAAAGCACGGCATCACCCTTCGTGCTTTACACTCTTCCTCACCCAAACAACAATCACAAACAAAGGGCAAGGGAATAAACAAAACAATAAAAGAAATCCCGACAAGGGAACACAATTTAATAATTTAATCCCGGCAAGGGTACAACATCAATAATCTCACATCCCGGCAAGGGAAAATAATCAATAAACAACAGTATCCTGGCAAGGGAACAATTTAAACACTCTTTCTCTTCCTTTCACTTTTATTTCATATCTCACTTTACCACTTGAGCCAATGCTCCAAAGGGTTCAACCATTTAATATACGTTCACAATTGAAATATAACTTGAGCCAATGCTCCTCGTTGTTCATAGGTCACAATTTCCTTACACAAGCTTTTCACAACAAATAGGAATCATCACCAAGGCAAGAAAATACAACGAAATCAAGATATTCACAATTTAAAGACTCATGGTCATGCTAGACACCAACGTATAGATACTCGTCACCATGCCTATACGTCGTACTCAACAAGAAGCAATTAGCAAATAAGACTCAACTCCTAGTCCCTCAAGCTAGGGATAGACCAAACACTTACCTCAATGCCTTGCACACAACTTAAGCCTCAAGTATAGCTTTACCCCGCGATTCCACCGCCAATTCGCTCGTATCTACTCACAAATAACTTAATTACATTAATAAACACTAAACGAATCAACCCCAATGCATGAAAATGAGTTTTCCAAAGTTTTACCCAAAGAGTCAAAAATCGCCCCTAGGCCTACGTGGTCAAAACACGAGGTTCGAACCAAAACCCGATTACCCATTCCCCCACGAACTCAAATATATAATTTGTTTTGAAATCGAATCTCAAATTAAGGTCCCAATCCCCAATTTTTCAAAAACCTAGGTTCTACCCAAAACACCCAATTTCCCCCATGAAAATCATTGACTTGAAGTTGAAATCATGTTAAAAGATGTTAATGATTGAAAGAAATGAGTAAAAACTAACTTACAATTGATTTGGAAGAAGACTTGTGCTTGAAAAATCGCCTAAGTGTGTTTGGGTTTGAGAAAATATGAAAAATGGGGATCAAAATCGTTTAAGTGTAAAATTGCAGGTTGCTAATATGGGAAATGCGAACCCCGACCTCTGCAGATGTGGGAAATGTGAAACAGGGTTCGCATTTGTGAACCCTTTGAAATGTCTGGACCTTCGCATTTGCGAAGCAAAAGTCGCATTTGCGATTGGGGAATTGCGAACACAGGGTCGCATTTGCGACCCCAGGCTGACTAGAGGACCTTCGCATTTGCGAACCAATTGGTCGCATTTGCGAGGCTGGCTTCGCAAATGCGAAGCCTGCAGGTCAGTTCATACCAGCAGATTTTTAAGTTCAAAAATGCAACCCATGGCCTATCCAAAACTCATCCGAGCCCTCGGGGCTCCAAACCCAATATACGCACAACCTCAAAATATCTTATGGACTTATTCGTGCGATCAAATCGTCAAAATAACATCATAAACATCGAATTACACCTCAAAATCCAAAAATTCTTTCAAACTTTATAAAACCTCAAGTTTCCCAATTTAGGTCCGAGACACGTCAAACGACGTCCATTTTCAACCAAATTTCACAGAAATGACTTAAAGCATATATAAGACCTATACCGGGCGCTGGAACCAAAATACGGGCTCGATACCAACACGTTCTAATCAAATATCATTTCAATTTTCCTTAACAATTTCAGAAAAATAATTTCTTTTAAAAAATCATTTCTCGGGCTCGGGACCTCGAAATTCGATTCCGGGCATATGCCCAAGTCCCATATTTTTCTACGGACTCTCCGGGACCGTCAAATCACGGGTCCGGGTCCGTTTACTCAAAATGTTGACCAAAGTCAAATTTATTCATATTAACATCAAAAAATTAGCATTTTTCATAGAATTTCACATTTAAGCTTTCCGGCTATGCGCCCGGACCGCGCACGCAAATCGAGGCAACTCTAAATGAGGTTTTCAAGGCCTCGGAAGCACAGAATTCATTTAAAACAGGTGATGACCCCTTTGGGTCGTCACATTCTCCACCTCTAAAACAACCGTTCGTCCTCGAACGGACAGAAGAAAGAAGTACCTGAGTCGGGGAAAAGATGAGGATAACGGCTCCGCATATCGGACTCGGACTCCCAGGTCGATGCCTCAGGAGGCTGACCTCTCCACTGAACATGAACAGAAGGGAAACTCTTGGATCTCAACTGACGAACCTGCCGGTCTAGAATAGCTACCGGCTCCTCCTCATAAGACAAGTCCTTGTCCAACTGGACAGTGCTGAAATCTAACACGTGGGCTGGATCGCCGTGATACCTTCGAAGCATGGACACATGAAACACTGGATGTACGGCTGATAAGCTCGGCGGCAAAGCAAGTCTATAAGCCACCTCTCCCACTCGATCAAGAATCTCAAACGGACCAATGAACCTAGGGCTAAGCTTGGCCTTCTTCCAAAATCTCATTACGCCCTTCATAGGCGACACTCGGAGCAATACCCGCTCACCCACCATAAAAGCCACATCCTGAACCTTGCGGTCCGCATAGCTTATTTGCCTGGACTGAGCTGAACGAAGCCTATCCTGAATGATCCTGACCTTGTCCAAGGCCTCCTGAACCAGATTCGTACCCAACAACCGAGCCTCTCCCAGCTCAAACCACCCAACCGGAGACCGACACCGCCTACCATATAAAGCCTCATAAGGAGCCATCTGGATGCTCGGCTGGTAGCTGTTGTTGTAGGCAAACTCTGCTAAAGGCAAAAACTGATCCCACGAGCCTCCAAAGTCAATAACACAAGCTCGGAGCATATCCTCCAAAATCTGAACAGTCCGCTCTGACTGACCGTCCGTCTGGGGATGAAATGATGTGCTCAACTCAACTCGTGTGCCCAACTCTCGCTAAACTGCTCTCCAGAAGCGCGAGGTATACTGCGTACCCCGGTCTGAAATGATAGATACGGGCACACCATGAAGGTGAACAATCTCCCGAATGTAGATCTCAGCTAACCTCTCCGACGAATAGGAGACTGCCACAGGAATGAAATGTGCTGACTTGGTCAGCCTATCAACAATGACCCATAATGCATCGAACTTCTTCCGAGTCAGCGGAAGTCCAGTAACAAAATCCATAGTGATCCGCTCCCACTTCCACTCGGGAAGATCAATCCTCTGAAATAAACCACCAGGCCTCTGATGCTCGTACTTAACATGCTGACAATTCAAACAACGAGCCACATATGCTACGATATCCTTCTTCATTCTACGCCACCAATAATGCTGCCGCAAATCCTGATACATCTTCGCGGCGCCCGGATGAATAGAGTACCAGGAGCTATGGGCCTCCTCCAAAATCAACTCTCGGAGCCCATCCACATTAGGCACACATACTCGGCCCTGCAATCTCAAAACTCCATCATCATCTAAGGTAACCTGTTTGGCATCTCCGTGCTGCACCGTGTCTCTAAGGACACACAAATGGGGATCATCATACTGCCGATCACGGATATGCTCCAATAACGAAGAACGAGCGACCGTGCAAGCTAACACACGACTGGGCTCAGAAACATCCAGTCTCACGAACTGATTGGCTAAATCCTGAACATCCAAAGCAAGCAGCCTCTCACCTACCAGAATATAAGCAAGACTGCCCATACTGGCTGACTTCCTACTCAAAGCATCGGCCACTACATTGGCCTTTCCCGGATGATATAAAATAGTGATATCATAATCCTTCAACAACTCCAACCATCTCCTCTGCCTCAAATTCAACTCCTTTTGCTTGAACAAGTACTGAAGACTCTTGTGATCCGTGAACACCTCACATGCCACGCCATACAGATAATGCCTCCAAATCTTCAATGCGTGAACTATGGCTGCCAACTCCAAATCATGAACCGGATAGTTCTTCTCATGAATCTTCAACTGCCTCGAAGCATAGGCAATGACCTTGCCATCCTGCATCAATACTGCTCCAAGCCCAACACGGGAAGCATCACAATAGACTGTATAAGGCCCTGAACCTGAGGGCAAAACCAACACCGGTGCCGTAGTCAGAGCTGTCTTGAGCTTCTGAAAACTCGCCTCACACTCATCCGACCATCTGAACTGGGCACCCTTCTGGGTCAATCTGGTCATCGGGGCTGCAATGGATGAAAACCCCTCCACGAACCGTCGATAGTAGCTTGCCAACCCCAAGAAACTCCGAATCTCTGTAGTTGATGCTGGTCTAGGCCAGTTCTTGACTGCCTCAATCTTCTTTGGGTCCACCTGAATACCCTCTGCTGATACAACATGACCCAGAAATGCAACTGAACCCAACCAAAATTCACACTTCGAGAACTTAGCATATTACCGACTATCCCTCAGAGTCTGAAGAACCACTCTAAGGTGCTGCTCGTGCTCCTCTTGGCTGCGGGAGTATATCAATATATCATCAATGAAAACTATCATGAATGAGTCCAAATAAGGCCTGAACACTCGATTCATCAAGTCCATGAAAGCTGTTGGGGCATTTGTCAACCCGAATGACATAACCAAGAACTCATAGTGCCCTTACCGAGTGCAGAAGGTTGTCTTAGGGACATCGGATGCCCTAATCCTCAACTGATGGTAGCCAGATCGCAAGTCAATCTTGGAAAATACCCTGGCACCCTGAAGCTGGTCGAACAAATCATCAATCCTCGGCAGTGGATACTTATTCTTGATCGTTAACTTGTTCAATTGCCGGTAATCAATACACATTCTCATTGACCCATCCTTCTTCTTGACAAATAACACTGGCGCACCTCAAGGTGAGACACTGGGCCTAATGAAACCCTTCTCAAGCAAATCCTGCAACTGTTCCTTTAACTCTTCAACTCCGGCGGGGCCATACGATATGGTAGGATAGAAATGGGCTGAGTGCCCGGTATCAGATCAATGCAGAAATCAATATCCCTGTCGGGTGGCATACCCGGCAGGTCTGAAGGAAAAACATCAGGGAACTCACAAACAACGGGCACAGAATCAATAGAGGGAACCTCAGCACTAGATCCCGAACATAGGCTAAATAGGCCAAACACCCCTTCTCGACCATACGCCGAGCCTTCATATACGATATGACACTGCGGGTAGAATGACCAGGAGTCCCTCTCTACTCCAAACGAGGCATACGTGGTAAAGCTAAGGTCACAGTCTTGGCATGACAGTCCAAGATAGCGTGATAGGGTGATAACCAGTCCATCCCCAATATAATATCGAAGTCAACCATGTCTAAAAGCAACAAATCTACACGAGTCTTCAGACTCCCAATCACCACAACACAAGAACGATGGACTCGATCAACCACAATAGAGTCACCCACCGGTGTAGACACATAAACAGGAATACCCAATGCATCACTAGGCATGAACAAATACGAGGCAAAATAGGATGACACATACGAATACATAGACCCCGGATCAAACAACACTGAAGCATCTCAATCACAAACCAGAACCGTACCTGTAATAACCGCATCTGAAGCCTCTGCCTCGGGCCTGGCCTGAAGAGCAAAAATTTAGGGCTGGGCCCCACCACTCTGATCTACCTCTCTGGGACGGCCTGCTGCTGGCTGGCCTCCACCTCTAGCGGTCTGAGCTCCACCTCTATGACCTCTACCTCCACCTCTGGCACCTCTACCCCCACCTCTAGCTGGTTGGGTGGGCTGTGGAACATCTGGTGCCTGTACCACGGCACGAGAACCCTGATACTGAGAACTACTCGGTGCTCGAGGGCAAAACCTGGAAATGTGGCCCGTCTCACCACAAGTGTAACAAGCCCTCGGCTGCTGAGACTGCTGGCCCTGGCGACCTGAATGACCACCCCGAAAACTCTGAAGCGGCGGCACACTAATAGGAGCAGGTGGTGCACTGTAGGACTGCTGATCGGAATACTGCATCAGGGGACCACGGCCACCTGAAGCTCCATGAGAAACCTGAAGTACTGACTGATAAGGCCTAGGAGGATGGCCCCTACCATAAGAATCTCGGCCTCGAGACGAGGCACCATTGAATCTGCCTGACTGACGGGGTCTCTTGTCTGCTCTATGACCACCCCCTTGTGATAATACCATCTCAATCCTCCGGGCCATATTGGCCGCCTCCTGAAAGGATATCTCGCTTCCAGCCTCTCTAGCCATCTGGAGACGAATAGGCTGAATGACTCCATCAATAAACCGTCTCACTCTCTCCCTCTCGGTGGGAAGTATAACAAGAGCATGGCGGGCCAACTCAATAAACCTGGTCTCGTACTGGGTGACTGTCATGGATCCCTACTGGAGGTGCTCGAACTGCCTCCGATAGGCCTCTCGCTGCGTAATAGGGAGAAACTTCTCCAGAAATAGCTGTGTGAACTGCTCCCAGGTGAAGGCTGGCGATCCTGCTGGTCTAGCTAAGCAATAATCCCTCCACCATGTCTTGGCGGATCCAGACAAGCGAAATGTAGCAAAATCAACCCCTGGACTCAACAATACCCATGTTTTGAGAACCTCGTGGCAACTATCCAGATAATCCTGGGGATCCTCAGTAGATGCACCGCTGAATGTAGAAGTGAAGAGCTTGGTGAACCTGTCCAGTCTCCATAAAGCATCGGCGGACATAGCTGCTCCATCACCGGCCTGGGCTACCACGCCCGGCTGAGCTGCTCCAACTGGCTAAACTGCTGGAGTCTGAGTCTGGGGAGCTACCTACTTCGGAGTACGAGTAGCAGGAGTCTGGACTCCTCCTCCAGCCTGAGAAGTGGCTGGTGCTACAGGAAGCAAACCTGCTCGGGTAACACTCTCCATGAGGCCTACCAATCGGACCAGAGCGTCCTGAAGAACTGGGGTAGCAATAAATCCCTCTGGGGCCTGAGCTGGGCCCACCGGACCTGCTGGGGCTGGGGCCGGAACCTCCTCGTCAAAGTCAACCTGAGGCTCTTCCTCTGGTGCTGCTGCTCGGGGCTGAGCTCTGCCCCTACCTCGGCCTCGCCCTCTGCCCCTAGTGGGAGCTGCCTGGAGCTCGGACTGCTGATCAGAAGATGAGGAAGCACGTGTTCTTGCCATCTGCGAAAGAACAGAGTAGAAATTCAATTAGCGTTGAGAAACCAAACTGCACGACAAGAAAGAACAAATGTGAAACTTTTCCTAACTCAGTAGCCTCTGGGGGATAAATACAAACGTCTCCGTACCGATCCCTCAGACTCTACTAAGCTTGTCCGTGAGTTGTGAGACCTATGTAACCTAGAGCTCTGATACTAACTTGTCACGACCCGAATTTCCTACCCTCGGGGGTCGTGATGGCGCCTACTCGTAGAAGCTAGGCAAGCCAAACATTTAGAATCCATAATACTTTTGGTTTAAATCTAAGTTTACCAATTAAACTAAGAGGAGATAAATAATTAAACAACAGCGGAATTCATAATTTAGCGGAAGACATAACGAAGTAAGCCAAAATAACAAGGAAAATCCACATATGTCTCTACCCAGGACTGATGTCACAACATTCACGGACAATATAAGAGTACTACATACAACTGTCTGAAACAAGGAATAACGTCTGTCTCGGATACAAAAGGAAACAGATCATAAATAAGGATAGAGGAGATGTCGGGCCTGCGGACGCCTGCGGGACTACCTCGAGAATCTCGTAGACCGAAGACTAGCTCCCGAACTACTGCTGCGCACCGTAAGCTGCTCTGACACCTGGATCTGTGCAAAAGAGCACAGAGTGTAGCATCAGCACAACCGACCCCATGTGCTGGTAAGTGCCTAGCCTAACCCCGGCGAAGTAGTGACGAGGCTAGACCGGACTACCACATAAACCTGTGCAGTTATATATATACATATACAGCGGAATCGAAATGCAGAAACAAGTAATCAATATGGGAGGGAGAGCATGCTATGGGGGAAAATAACAATTTCAAGTAAAAGTCATCCAGTAACGAAGGAAATAACACAACTCAGACATTAATAAAGGAACAAAAAGCAACAAGTGCACAGCATCACCCTTCGTGCTTTTACGCTCATCCTCACCAAGCAATGATATAATAAAGTGTGCACGGCATCACCCTTCGTGCTTTTACTCTCTTTCCTCACATATAATCAATAGAATCGGCACAGAATGGTACATCGTGCGGCACGGCATCACCCTTCATGCTTTACTCTCTTTCCTTACAATAAGCAAACAATGCACGGCATCACCCTTCGTGATTTACACTCTTCCTCACCCAAACAACAATCACAAACAAGGGGCAAGGGAATAAACAAAATAATAAAAGAAATCCCAAGAAGGGAACACAATTTAACAATTTAATCCCGGCAAGGGTACAACATCAATAATCTCACATCCCGGCAAGGGAAAATAATCAATAAACAACAATATCCCGGTAAGTTTTAACACTCTTTCTCTTCCTTTCACTTTTATTTCATATCTCACTTTACTACTTGAGCCAATGCTCCAAAGGGTTCAACCATTTCATATACGTTCACAATTGAAATATAACTTGAGCCAATGCTCCTCGTTGTTCATAGGTCACAATTTCCTTTCACAGGCTTTTCACAACAAATAGGAATCATCACCAAGGCAAGAGAAATACACCGAAATCAAGATATTCACAATTTAAAGACTCATGGTCATGCTAGACACCAACGTATAGATACTCGTCACCATGCCTATACGTCGTACTCAACAAGAAGCAATTAGCAAATAAGACTCAACTCCTAGTCTCTCAAGCTAGGGTTAGACCAAACACTTACCTCAATGCCTTGCACACAACTTAAGCCTCAAGTATAGCTTTACCCCGCGATTCCACCGCCAATTCGCTCGTATCTAATCACAAATTACTTAGTTACATTAATAAACACTAAATGAATCAACCCCAATGCATGAAAATGAGTTTTCCAAAGTTTTACCCAAAAAGTCAAAAATCGCCCCCGGACCCACGTGGTCAAAACCCGAGGTTCGAACCAAATCCCGATTACCCATTCCCCCACGAACTCAAATATATAATTTATTTTGAAATCGAACCTCAAATTGAGGTCCAAATCCCCAATTTTTGAAAAACCTAGGTTCTATCCAAAACACCCAATTTCCCCCATGAAAATCATTGATTTGAAGTTGAAATCATGTTAAAAGATGTTAATGATTAAAAGAAATGAGTAAAAACTAACTTACAATAGATTTGGAAGAAGACTTGTGCTTGAAAAATCGCCTAAGTGTGTTTGGGTTTGAGAAAATATGAAAAATGGGGTTCAAAATCGTGTAAGTGTAAAATTGCAGGTCTCTGATATGGGAAATGCGAACAGGGGTTCGCATTTACGAACCCCGACCTCTGCAGATGTGGGAAATGCGAAACAGGATTCGCATTTGCGAACCCTTTGAAATGTCTGGACCTTCGCATTTGCGAAGCAAAAGTCGCATTTGCGACTGGGGAATTGCGAACACAGGGTCGCATTTGCGACCCCAGGCTGACTAGAGGACCTTCGCATTTGCGAACCAATTGGTCGCATTTGCGATTAGGCCTGCCCAGGTCCCATCTTCGCATTTGCGAGGTATTGTTCGCATTTGCGAGCTCGCATTTGCGAGGCTGGCTTCGCAAATGCGAAGCCTGCATGTCAGTTCATACCACCAGATTTTTAAGTTCAAAAATGCAACCCATGGCCTATCCAAAACTCACCCGAGCCCTCGGGGCTCCAAACCCAATATACGCACAACCTCAAAAACATCCTACGGACTTATTCGTGCAATCAAATAGCCAAAATAACATCATAAACATCGAATTACACCTCAAAATCCAAAAATTCTTTCAAACTTCATAAAACCTCAAATTTTCCAATTTAGGTCCGAAACACGTCAAACGACGTCCATTTTCAACCAAATTTCACAGAAATGACTTAAAGCATATATAAGACCTGTACCGGGCGCCGGAACCAAAATACGGGCCTGATACCAACACGTTCTAATCAAATATCATTTCAATTTTCCTTAACAATTTCAGAAAAATAATTTCTTTTAAAAATTTATTTCTCGGGCTCGGGACCTCGGAATTCGATTTCGGGCATACGTCCGAGTCCCATATTTTCCTACGGACCCTCCGGGACCATCAAATCACGAGTCCGGGTCCGTTTACTTAAAATGTTGACCAAAGTCAAATTTATCCATTTTAACATCAAAAATTTAGCATTTTTCATAGAATTTCACATTTAAGCTTTCCCGCTACGCGCCCGGACCGCGCATGCAAATCGAGGCGACTCTAAATGAGGTTTTCAAGGCCTCGGAAGCACAGAATTCATTTAAAACAGGTGATTACCCCTTTGGGTCATCACAACATAATTGGTTTAGCCATGTTTATTAAGTATGATGTGCAAAAATAAAAGAGAATTCACGTGGGTAAATGTTAAAGAACTAGAAAGTTCTTTATAAATTCTCTTACATTGCTTGTTCTTATTAATTAATAGACCAACTAAAATTGGGATTGAATCCCCTGAATGCTGGAAATATCAAAGGTGAATATGGGCCCATTCACATGCCATGTATACCACATAAGTTGTATCTATAAGATGGTTACATGTGCGATTATTAATATCCCGCAACATGGTATTTTGCGAGGTAACTTGCTCAATAATTTAATTTCAAGCATAATTTCCAATTTTTTTATTCAAGATAGTTTATCTTGATAAGTTGGTTTACATCAAAATTGGCTTAGCAAGATGATTTATTGAGTGCCTCCACTTAATAGCTAAACAATAGCTTATGAGAACAAAGTTATCTATATCAATTTGATATATGTATATACCAAAGTATATTATTTTCTCCCTTCACAAGTGGTTCGGGGTCAGGAACCAAATAATTCCATCTTATTATTATTGATGTGTGGCGTATATTTTGATTAACAGCATAACGCACAAAGATGATGAAGCAAGTTAGTTTTTCTAACATGATGGGGAGAGATGATAACATTTGAGAAAAAGTTACGTGGAATGAATTATCATTTGTATATCTAGATCCTCGAATAAGATAATATGAACTTGAAGTTCATAAAAAGATAATTCATTTGCAATATATTGCAAAGCATGCCAGACGCATTTGCTGACCCAAAGAAAGTAACTATATTCTCATTGCAAATGCTCCTATTAAGTCCTAGACGGACAAAGTCTATGGTACGCTTAAAGCGTATAGACAAATCGGTTTTAAATAAACTTCTTGATAAAGAAGATGAGCAAATGATCTAAATGATCATAACAAAAGGAGGCAAGTGATCTAGAAGATCACATGACATAACACTTCATAAAATCTCAGGAGAGATTCAGGTACTTGAAAATATCAATGAAGAGAACTCTATGTTATGTCTTTATAAAAAATAAGGAGGTTGGAACCGATATAAAATGTTTGTCGATCACATTGATTATAGCACTAAATATATATGAGGATCTTAAGTCTGGAGAAACAATTCAAGCAGAATTTGGTTTCATATGAAAGACAAGTAGTTTTGGACCTGCAGTTCAAACACTTAAAAGTATAAAGTCAATGGTGTGTGCTATCACCTTTATGTATCTTATATGTCTCGCATGACATGAAAATTTGATGTAAATCTAAATTCTATTTGTATGGCTTATTGACTATACTTATATGGCAATCCATGAAAGATTTAAAATGCTGATAGCATATGCGATTCTCGAAGAATTTTTTGGTCACGAATGACCACATCCTAAGTGCAATTTGTGCACAAAGGTATCTTGCTATAACTATAAGCATGATAATGTGATAACGAGAATATTCAAGGTGCATCATATTCATTGGGGTTAATATGGCGGATTTATTCACCAAATCTTTGCCGACGTCAACCTTCAAGAAGCTAGTGCACAAGATTGGGATGGGAAGGCTCAAGGATGTGAATTGATGCTTTCATCAAGGGGAGTTAATGTGCGTTGCACTCTTTTTCCCTTACAAGGTTTTGTCCCACTGGGTTTTCCTTGCAAGGTTTTTAACGAGGCAACCAAAAGGCGTATTGTAGATATGTGTACTCTTTTTCCTTCTCTGGAAGTTTTTTTCCCACTGGGTTTTATTTTAGTTAAGGTTTTAACGAGGTACATTATCTGTTGAATAGACATTCAAGGGGGAGTGTTATAAATAGAATTTTATTTATGGTGAATGTCTATATTTAGAGAGATTCTAGGGTTTATTACTTGGTGGCTAAGTCACCCTCTCCCTATAAATAGAAGGTTCTATTCCATTGTAATTCATCCCAAAATCAATAACAATTCTCTCTTCCTACTTTTCTCTGCAATGTTCTTCTTCTTCTTTTATTGCTTCATAACAGTTGTGAAATAATTCCTAGGGTTTAAATCTATTTGATTTTGAAAAATAAAAATAACACTTTTATATTTGTTTAATATATTTGTATAAATATTTGATTTTAACATACGATATGTGTATACCAGTTGAGTCATATTACAAGGGTTTAAAATAATTTTACTTACCAAAATTACCATTCCAAAAATTGAAGGAGTTCGTGTGTATTTTTGTCCACAGTTAAAGAGAATAGTAAGTGACTGAATAGGAATATTTAAAGGAGTTTATATAAGGAAAATATTTAATTCAAAACTTCTAACATAGTTAAATAAGGAAAGAATTAATAAGTAAATCTTTAGTTATTTTAAAGTCAATTTAATTCAAATGACAGTTTTGTTCAATATAAAATTAATTTTTAAAGGGTAAAAACGACAAACGACATTTTGCTAAGGATCTTCGTGCTTTTAATATATAATAACTAGTTTCTACGTTCGTGCATTGCACGAGATTATTAGTCAATTATTTATGAAAGAATTTGAAATTAATATTTTGAGATACAAAACGAAAGCATCGTCTTTCATGCAAATGATGGGTGAAAGATATATTACCATGTGAACGAATTTTTTCTCCATAATACTAAGTTGGGGTAGAAATTAGTGTCTTACACCAATGCACACTGGTGTGGAGGTACATCGAAGTAAGATTTTCGGAGTACTTACCGCGTAGAAGGTATAAAAAAAACAAAATCCTAGGAATGAAAATTATTTTTTCGAATCAACACCAAAACACATTCCCTAACAAAATGTGTCAATTGTCAAGCAGATATGAAACTTTTTAAAAAGCAATTGACTGAAAAATAATTATACGTTCCTAAAATTCTCAAAAGAATCATAGAATCCTAGAGTTATTTACATTAGAATTCTATTATTAGTTGGCTTACTTTTTTATTTATGTACGTCTGAAACTTTGGAAATATTTTTTAACCTTTTCTTTAATTTACCTAGATTATAGATATATTTCTTTTTAACCCCTTATACAATTTAATAACTGTCTCTAAATTTCATAATGTATATATCTTCTCTTATATAATAGTTAATTTTAAAATACTAAATATTACATAAAATAATATGAAAAGTACTATAGTTATGTTACATAATTAAAATATAAAAATAATTTATATAAGGTCAAATCTTAATAAATTTTAAAGTCCTATATATTTGAACTTCCTACATAGTTCAAATAAGTAAATATGTAATAGCAAAAATTTAGTTGATTTAAAAGTTCTAAATATTAAAAAAAATAATTAAATTATAATTTTGTCCAATATAAAATCTCTACTGGTAAGGTCAAATATTCTAGAAACAAAAAAATGGAAAAGTTCATACTTCAAATTCATTAAATTATATTTTTAAATTATTATAATATACTCTTATACATAGTTCTTTTTTGAGTAACATACTTATAGTGTTAACCTCCATTTGCTTTATATCTATTGCGTAATTAAGAATCCAATAATCACGTGAAATTCATCTTTCGAATTTGATAGGAAGAAGTATCACAATTGTAATTTGGAACTGAATTGAATTGGGATTTAGTTGTCTTATTCTTTTTCTAGTTGACGTCAAATAAGTTTCTAAGTATATTTAATTGATTTTAGTCCTAAATATTAGGATTTTCAAATAGGAAAATATTTAATAACCAAAATTTTAGTTAATTTTAAAGTTCTGTATATTAGGAAAGTAATTTAAATAACTATTGCTAAATAATAGGAAAATAATTAAGTCTATCTCTATACATTATAAAAATAATTAAACTTCCACATTAAATAAACACATACAGATGAAAAGTTGGAACTTAGATTGGTAGAAGTTTGTTCAAGTTCATATACTTATTTCCAATGTTACCACTTTTTAGTTGGAATAGAAGTTATGGATATTGGTAGAGTAGGAATTTACACGCGGTATATCTAGAGTTTAAATTGGGTAAGAATTCCATCCTAGGGTAATATTATAAATATTACAATTATATCCACCTTTAACTCAAATATTTAAAGGCATAAAAGTCTATCAAAGTTAGAAGGATATTTTAGTCGTTCAACATTTAGCATAAATTATTCGTGCTTTTATAATAATACTAGTCTCTATGTACGTGCGTTGCACGTAATCTTTAGTTAATTATTTATGTGACAGAACAAAAAATTAAACTTATTATAAAATTATATGAAAGAACAAAGAATCCTTGTAAAGCAATTAACATAGATGCAACACAAGCATATAAATCCGTTGTAATTTTTTTACCTTCGCTAGGAGTATTGGAAGGAGTTTCAGGGCTAACGAACTATGCCGTACCAAGTTCTTTTTCTGCTTATCGTCCATTGATGCAATGTCACTGTCGGGAGGTATGCAATGTGACTGTCGGGACTACCTCCCGACGGACCACAAACCCCCAATAATTTATTTCTTTCTAAATCTTTATTTTAAAAAAAATGATAACAAACTTGCAGAGCAAAATATAACCTAGTTTATATATCTATATATAAACTAGGTTTTATATATATATATATAAGTTTCTCGGCACGTACGTTGCATGTGTATTCCGAGTCATGTAGAATATAATTTATAAAATACTATAAATAATATTAAAATAAAATTGAGTAAATAACTATATATGAAAAGATATAAATTCATGTGAATTATCAATGTGGATTTTCGTCTGATTACTTGTTATTTAAGATCAAGATGATTGAATATTGTCTTAAACTAAAAAAATGACCATCAAAGTTTAATCAGACACATGATTTTTTATTTTATTTTAATTTTATGAGGTACAAACATGCATTTCTCACTTTATACTTATAAGACGTTATTTTTTAAAAAATAGCCAGATTTACAATTGGTCGTTCAAAAATAGCCCAATTTCAAAAGTAATCGAAATTTAGCCACTTTTTATGTAAAGATAAATCTGAGCGAAAACACTGTTCAAAACCCGGAAAATACTCCAGTATATTATGCTGGAGTTCCAGCATAAGTATACTTGAACTCCAGCATATTATACTAGAGTTCCAGGATAGTATGCTGGAACTCCAGCATAATATGATGGAGTTCCAGCATAAATACACTAGAACTCCAGCATAATATACTGGAGTTCCAGCAAGTATAATGGTCCAGTATAATATACTGGAGTTTGGAGCACCAGTGCTCCAGTCTTCAGTATATTATACTGGAGCCAGCAAAGTATACCGGTCCTGCATAATATGCTGGAGTTCATAAAAAGTACACCGAATTCCAGTATATTATGCTGGACCGGTCTCTATTGCAGCAAAACGATGGCTATTTTTCATTGACTTGGTAAGCGCTGGCTATTTTTGATTGACCAGTCCGAAAACTGGCTATACCGTGAAATTTTGTCATGTTCCAGACCTTGCAAAGATTTTATTGAAATTGATAATCATTCATTGCTTATTCAGTATCTGACAGACCGCAAACCCACACGAAGCATGTGTGTAAACCTAATTACTCCCTCCGGTCCAAAATAAGTGATTTTTTGGATGTTTTCACACAGATTAAGAAATCCATCTTTTAACATTAATTAACAATGAAATTGACCATATTAACCTTTATTATCTCACATAAACACTTCTAACACATACTCCAACACTATTTACTCCAAGGACAATGTAGGAAAAAAATAATTAATTCATTCTTGAAATCTGGAAAAATCACTTATTTTGGACCACAAAAAAAAGGCCAAAAAATCACTTATTTTGGACCGGAGGGAGTACCAAATATGAAAGGAAACACCCATAATCTTTTGTAATGCATGTTAAAACTCAATTAACAAATAAAGAGATAATTTACATATTTACAAACTACACAATATAAAATGAAGAGCATGTCTTTTGTTCGATCAAATACCCCGACCAAAAATTTGAATCATTGCTTTTTCATCTCAAAAATACCCCGACTAAAAGTTTTCTTGTTGTATGAACACTTGAGTAATTCTATATTCCATTATCTCTTTTTCCTGCTAGTTTTCTACCTATAAATGACCACCTATAATGAGAAGATAAAAAAAACCATAAATCCTTTTGAAAAAATAAAGATGAAAATTTCTTGAAGACATTTTTCACTCAATACGTGCTCTATCATGGTACTCGTCGAATGAAATTATTTTCAATAGTTTCATCCTGGAGAATCTTGCAATAAATTAGAAAATTGTGTAGTATAATCCAACGCTTTACAACATCTCTATCTCTTGAGGGATCATCAACTAATATTTCAAGAATGAATATTCTGTAACCCTTCTTTCGCTAAAGAGAAATAATAATAACCACATTGTGTAGTTGTTGAGGAAAAGGATTGTATACTGTAATTATAAGCTCAATAAAGATAGAGATAAACTGCCCCATAGAGAAAGGAGGAAGGATCAAGTCTTATCCATTCCCACTTTTAGAGCCCGTTTGGACATAGAAAATTTTCCTTTTTTTCAATTTTCTTTTAAAACAATATTGGGTTATCAAAATCTTATAAAATGCCAATCTCACTTGAAAATGGGAAGGTTTTTTTAGTTGCAAAATATGTTGAAAAAGAGACATCCAAATATGTTGCAAAAATTATAACCAAACACAGCTTCATCTTCAATTCAAATTTTAGCGAAGAGGATTAAAGTGCCCACCAATAATAGTCGACCCAAAACGAAGAGAGTTGCATTCACCAAACTCCACAACATAATTTAAACTACTGGTGCAGAACTTACTGATTGTCAAAACATGTAAACTCCAAAAATAAACTTCAACTCAAACAATATTAGAAAGCAAATCAAGAAATGAAACTGTTGTTCAATAGAGAAAAGCCATACATTATTGTTAAAGGGACAGTAGTGGTGTTCAAAAACCCATTAGAGTCGACAAAACTGCTTCAACCATGCCTCAGGGCTTGACAGAACTGCTAACTTGAAAAGAATAGAAAAGACCTTCAAATTCAACGTACAATTATGCGCAAGAGACTGTCTGGAAATGAGGAGATCTCTTTGATAATTTTAGGGCAATCAGGAAAATTAAAAATAGACTCTTTAGAGAAGGGCAACTTTCGAAATAGGCGTTTTCTTCAAAACAGAGATCTGAAGCGGCGTCTCTTTTAGGCATTTTTTAAATTAAGTAAATAGAATATGTCAAACAGGGGTAAATCAGTAATTTGACTTTTAAGTTAGGACCTTTCTGTTTTTAATATATATAAGAAACAAACTTAAAAGAGGCGTGAACCCAGAACTGAAAAATTAAAGAAGAAATAATACTGCACTAAGAATCTCTAGTCATTAAGTTATGCTGACACAACATGGATCTAGTGTATTAGAACTATATTGGTCAGAAGATATAGATCTATGTAAGAAACAATCATGAGGAAGATTTGCAGCTATACTTAATGCTAATGACGGGAATGTACCAAGTAGTATGGTGGAGAGGCGCAGAAGTGGTCATCTAGGCACAAAGGAGTACATCAATATTATGAGCAAAATTATACCAATAAGCAGGGCGGCACCGTTTCGTCAAATTTTTTTACTATTTATATATATAAAAATTATAAGTAAAACAGAAATACAAGATAAATTTTTTAAAAGTATTCATACTTGAATTCAAAGTCCTTAATATTAGGAATTCAATTAGTCATTCTTACAATTTTATCCGAGATGTAATGAAGCTTGGTTTAATTTATCAAGGTTAAAAAAATCTATTAATATTTTAAGGATATCTATTTGACATAATCTTGAATATATTTTTATCTCCTTGTTATGTTCATTGGCTATCCATATAGACTCAACCGATCATTTTACAGTTTTTATCATAATTATGACTCACTTTATTAGGCGAATTACTCATATGATCTACAAGGCTCAAACTTTTCTTTTCCATCATTCTCCAACATAATTATCAGAAAAATCCTATAGGCATAATACTTGAGCAGAGTTTGATATAGTCTGGATTGTAAAATTCACACAAATACATTCGAGTGTATTCTATTTATCCATATGAATAACACACTTGCTGATCTAATGACTTAGAAAACCACTTTTGTTTGAATATTGTTTCATGTACAATCACTTTTTCTTGTGATGTAATACTTGATAGAGTAGATTACCGTGTCAGAATTAATATGAACATAATGGTATCGAATTTAACACTTTAGATGCACAAATATAAAATTTAGATTAAAATATAAAGTAATATGACTTACCAATTCGAGACACGGGAAAAACTGCAAGAACTCTTTGAACCATTCAAATTTAATTACAAACGACCGCCAGCTTCTTCCATCTGATTGAGTTCATTAGGCCGATCAAACTACAACAAAAAAAAAAAATTGGAAAATCAGCATTAATTAAAAATACATAAAGGAATAAGAAGAAAGAAAAACCAAACCATGTTAGGAGAATAACGTAAATAAGGAGCACTAAAAGAAATAAAAAGAGAAGTTTTTGACGTAATTACTGCCAAATACAATTGTGGCAAAAAGCACCGTATAACCCATTTTATATTGGTAAGAGATGATTTAAAGTTTTCTTAATTACGTGGGATTGCTATGGCCTTAATTAGAACTTCAACAATAAGTAGGACACTTGATTTGATTGGTATAAGAATTTTCGTGTATAATAGGATGAGTTTTTTGGTGTTGCGATTTTATCCATCAGGCAACTATTCTTTTTTAAAATACAATTTAACTTATGGAGGGTATAGAAGTCTACATTTTAAGGATATTTTCATCGTTCAACATTTAGCGTGAAATATTCGTGCTTTTATAATAATATAGATATAGATATAGATATAGATATAGATATAGATAGATAGATAATAATATAGATAGATATAGATTAAAAAAAAATTGAAAGTATGAGTTTATGCAGAAAGTTTGACGTCCTAGACAAGCAGTATAACAGACTCGCAGAGCCTGAATCTTTTCATAAATTAATGGAACTCACCGGTTTTAAGACACCAAAAATAATGCATCACATTTACAGGTATAAGATGAACTGATATGAGTATGAAGCAAGCTCGGCTCAATTCATCGTATATGTTTGAACTCGGCTTGTTTATTTGGCAAACAAATCGAAATGGTGTTCACTCCACTGTCAAGCTTGAAATTGGAAAAGCTCGCACAAGCTTGGAAATTGGTTCACGGTAATGAAAGCTGGTAAGAAAAGATACTTGTTTCTTTCATTTAATTCTTTCATGTATCCTTTTTTACTTGCTATGTTATTTTCATCTGTCAATGTACTTTACATGTAATTAGAGAGTGTTTGTATTTAAAAGAATTAAGAAATAGTATGCCTCAATTAGACAACTAAGCTGAATTGATCTAAGCGTGTATCAACTAAGTTTCTGGAGGAGCTAGAACTTGAGCTCGAGATCGTAGGATCTTAGTCGAATCAGTCAATACAGTTAAACCGAAACGTGAGTTTTGATCAGCGACCTTAAAAGAAGCTTTGACGGAGGTTGGAAACACATTATAATAGAATCATCATCTACACTTTCTACAGATCTTAAATGATGATTTTGTTAATATGTCTAACTTTCCTTGAGGGTCTGTTAGTTCAACTGAATAACAGGAGGACCAAAACAAAAGCAAGGACCAAACCCTACTTTCCAACTAGTTAAGCAAGAACCGCCTTTGTTCAATTGTATGATTCTCTCATTTCCTAATGATATTTACCCCTTTTCTTGAGAAATTTTTACTTGCATACACTAAACCAAGGAAAATGGGAAACAGTTCCTACCATTATTTTCCTGTCCACAAATACTGAAATTTGCTACATAGTATATGATATAACAAGAAAATGCAGGGGAAATTTGGAGTAAAATTAAGCCCCCGTTTGTTCATAAATTTCGGCCATTTTTTTAAAAAAAATGTATTGAAAATATTGTTTGCTCGTGGAATATGATTGGTTTTTGAAAAAGAAAAAAAACAAATTCGCAAAAACTGATTTAGGGCGGTTTTTAGGTGAAAGTTTTTCTTCCACTCACAAAACTTCAGCTTTTTTCTTAAATAAAATGCATGTCCAAATACAACTCTGAAAAATTGTTTTTTAACACAACTTTAAAACTTCTTTCTTCAAGTTTAAATCAAACTTAGGTCCAAACGCTAGCTAACTTTTGATGAGCCATTCTGCCCAAAACTGCATTTACTGAGCTCCTCTGATTTCTGAATGCACAAAATGTGCCTGTTCTATTTAAAAATATACTTTTCAATACTAGAGAAAATCAATAGGACTTCAATCACCATAAGATAACTGGATTCAACTTTTGATACTACGATTCAAATTGGGGTCTTAAGCAACTACCCATGCGGCTAAAAGTAATTACCTGCCTATACCCATGAGAATTCCTACCCACAAACTATTTACATTATATACCCATTATAGTTCAAAGAAGTTGAAATGAGCACCAATTTCAAAGGAACCAAATACAACCTTACCATATTTCATATAGGCACAACAAAAAAATTTAAATTGGAGATTAAATGGTGGAGGAGATCTTTAGCTTGAAATTTTCGACCAAATCCACTTCAAATCAACTTTAAATGAGCTCAAACTTCATATTCAAATTCGTACAAATATTTGCAACAACTTTTAATAATATCCACCCGCATTCAAAGTTCAAACAATTATTAAGTTTTTAATTCCCAAACCAAAAGCTTCAAACTCCTTTAATGGTGGACTAGTTTTGTTTTTCTTTAATTATCAGCCACCAAATTTAGACTAAAACCACGATTTTAGCTTTGTACAATAGCACCCAGATGATAAAACAATAGCAGTTGATGTATGTTGTTATAGTATATTGTACATTATTATAGTATATTGTTATAGTATATTGCATATTATTACAATATACCATTGAAGTGTATTATATACTATTACGGTATGTTGTTGTCGTATAGTCGTAAACTCTTACAGTATATTGTATATCACAGCAATATACTATTGGGTAACTGTATTAAGCTTTTAATTCTCAAAGCTTCTTCATTGCGGGACAATTTTTATTTTATTTTCAATTATCAGCGACCAAATTCGAACTATAACCACGATTTTAGCTTTTCACAATTGCACCCAGATGATTTAACAAATAGCAGCCGAAATATACTATTGTAGTATATTGCATATTATTAAAGTATACCATTGCAGTATAATACTATTATAATATATTGTTGTAGTATAGTTGTATACTCTTGTATGGAGTGAAATTTTATTAGATTTAAATTCATAGAAAAAAAATTGGATTTAATCTTAAAATAAATATATTTGTCCAATAAATGTTATGGGCTAATATAATTGGATTAATTATATAAGTCCAATACATATGGATTAAATAAATAAGTCCAAATTCATTGAGCTAGCCCATTTAATTGGGCTAAAGTGATGAGCCCACTTTATTAAATCCAATATGTTATCTTCCTGGAGGCCCAGTTTGGTGTCATGTATCAACTTATGTGGCACGCCAAGTCAAACGGAAGAGCCAATAAGATCATGCCACGTGTCAAAATGACAAGGCAAGCCAAGTCAAATTAAAAGGCCAATAAAAGTGCGCCACATGTGCAAGTGACATGTTCTGGTCAATCAAATGCGACCTTGTCACGCTTCAATCTGATTGGTCGGAAAGAGTTTGCGCTCATCACAACTCTTCCCTCCCACAAATATAAATAGGAATCTTCATAACTCAGAAAGAACACCAGAAATTATAACAAGAAGCAAGAGAGAGCTCGTGGATCAAAAGCCGCAAATCTCTTACAAGCTTCGAGCTTCAAGCAATCAAGTTCAAGTTCAAGCTCAAGAACGAAGAGCAAACCAAGATTAAGGAGTACGAGTTCAAATCAAAGTTTGTGCTAGTTGAATTCAAGATCATCGTCTGTAGCAACAAATATAGATTATAGATCAAGCTCAAAGGCCCTTGAATTTATTTACTATTAAAAAGAAGAATTGAAGGATTTATAAAGATTGTACACACTACAACATAAGGTATTTATAGCTACAAAATCTCAGCTACGAATTTAAAAATCGTAGCTAATACCTAACAATAGCCACAAAAATTAGAATTTTCTGGCTATTTACAAATTCGTGAAATTTGCTAGCCACGAAAATTAAATTGGTAAAGCTAATTCCTTATTTTTGCTATAATTGCTAACAATCGTAGCAATAATTTTCTAAATAGCTATAAATTTATTGCTACAATAAAATTGCGTAGCTAATTCATACGTTTTAGCCACGCATTAAAAGTTATTGTAGCAATAATAACCTTTTAGCCATAATAAATTATTTAAAATAAAATATTGTAGCTAAAGAAATACGTTTGCTTCAAGTTATAAAAAACTGTGGCAATAGGTAAATGATATAGCCGCGGATTTATTGTTATAACAAAATATTGTAGCTAATTGTTAATTTTTGCTACAAACCGAAAGTTATTGTAGCAAAAATAACATTTTAACCACAATACATTATTTAAAATAAAATATTTATAGCTAGATATATATTTTTGCTTCAAGTTCTAAAACATGACGGCAATAATTTGCTTAATAGCTATAATTATTTTTCATTACAGACTGATTTAGCCATAAATTTATTGCTCTGATAAAATTTCGTAGCTAATTATTAGCATTTGTCACAAGTTGAAACTTGCTATAGTAATAATAACCTTAAAGGCCTATGAAATCATTCAAAATAAAATCTTGTAGCTAATGAGTATTTTTGCTTCAAACTAGAAAGAAAACGAAAATGGTATGCTTAAAAAAATAAAAATGGTTGCCATGACAAAAATGAGTTGAATATTTTTTCTTGATTATGAAAATTATCCAAGAGTTGTATAACACTATTAGGTGATAAAAATATTAATGTCAAATGTAACAACTGTAGAAAAATAATAATTGTATATGATTAAGGAAGAAAATAGTAATTATATATGCGATTAAATAATTATTTAAAATATAAAATTAATCTTCATTCTAAAATAATATATCATTTGTTTGCCTGTTTATAGCAGCAAAACTTATCAATTGACTTTTTAGATTTATCAAACTCATATTTTATTTTATTGCAGTTGTTGTTAATTATATATTTTTTATGAAAAAATTAAATTATTATTAAAAGTTGTGGATATTTATGTAGGTCATATACTCTATTACTTTTAAATAAGTGTACTTATTTATTTCAAAAAAGTATTCATATTAAAGATTTTAATTGTTGTTATATGGTCCTTAATAATTTTTAAATCACTTAATCATGTATGTTAAGAATTCATTTTTAAATAAGTGCTCATATAATGAAGAGATTTGTTGGAACTTGGGGAGGGTTGGATTATTTAGTTTTGATAAGTGATCAAAGGCTCCAATTATATACAATAAATATATTTATTACTACAAGAAAATATAATAATCTTAATAAAAAGTGATATTTCGCAGCTACATAATCACGGATTTATAATTAATTTATGGTTTAATCACTAATTAAAAAATTTATGTTTAAATAATAAGTTTTCCACTGAAAAATAAAATTTATTGCTAATTTTGCCTTAATCTATGATGCCAAATTAAATTTTAAAAAATGATCTTTATCGATAACATTATTATTTGTAAAAGCTATATAATTTTTATATCTAGTTATAATAAGATATCTAAGTCAATACAAAAAATTAGTTATATTGTTATTCTGGTTAAATCAACATTAGTTGTAAACTCTAATTTTATTAAAAATATTGAATTATATCTAATTAAGGCGTGAATAACTAACTACTGAGAATAAACAAAATATATATATTTATTCTAGACAATAAAATACGTTATGCTAAGGGTTTTACAATCTTAATAATTATCATAAATAAAATTATATGTCGAATCTAAAAATTAAAATTTTAATATCATTCGTATACATGAAAGGGATCTTGTCTCTCTCGTGAGTATTATTTGTATTTAAGAATAGTTACATATTTTCATTATTATTATGCTTATTCTTGAGTATTTTGTATTTAAAAATAGTTACAGACTTTCATTATTATTAAGTTTATTTTTGTAAAATATTTAAGAATTTAATATGACTGATATAGGGGTATATAACAAAACAAGCTAGTATACAGTAATAATTTATTTTTGGTAAATAATAAATATCATAATTCATATTCAACAAAGTATTATTTAAAGTTTAAAAATTATAAGTATATAATATAGTTAGTTAAACTTAAATATTATATATTATATTTAAACAATTGTTTGCTTCTATCGACATTGATTACTAGTTATATTCAATTTAGAAAAATGAAGGTAAGTTACTTTTTATAACAAAAGAGATTACAAATATAAAAAATTGCTCAACATAAAAAAATACGTGGTATATGGTAGAGAATTATATGTTAAGAGATTGATTTTTCTAATTTAAAGGAAGATTTGGTAAACAATATTTGTTATGATTATAGATTATAAGTAAGTATATTTAGTTTTCCATTTTCATGAAAGAAAATAAATAATATTTTATTTTATTTTTTAAAATTCTAAAATAAATATTTTATGTAGGAATAAATTAAAGTTATTTATTATATAACAAAGAGATTAAAAGTTTTAAAATATGTTCTGATTTTTTTTACCGGGTCGAGTCTCCCCCCCCCCCCCCCCCCNGGTGATAAAATTTATTTTTTGTAACCAAGGTATATAATATTCGTTCATATTGACTCAGAACCTTCCCAACTTTGTATCAAAATTAAAAGACAACATAATTCAATTATCTTGTCTTAAATTATATGTTGTTGGTAAATAGAATATGATTATATGGCATTGATAAATGAATATGGTACTTGGATATATTTTTGTTGGACAATTAAATCAACCATTATAATGGTTGATTTTAAATTCTTAAAAATATTAGTTAATTTAAAGGTCCTAAATCTTAGGGAGATAATTAAATAACTTTTTGGTCTAGTGTGAGCTCTAATTTTAAAAGGGTAAAAAGGACGAACACATTTTGTAAGATTTTGTACTTTTAATATAGTATAAATTTTTAAGTGTAAAATTTACATGCAGTAAACTCTTAATATTTGTAAAGGTTTTGGACATTTTACATAATTTAAATACGAAAATGTGACGACCCGACCCGTCGTCTCATGTATTACAACCCCGTTTCCCCCATTTACTGCTTCTTCATGTTTCATTATCAGCAACGAGTGAGTTATAGTTGAATTGAATTGGTTTGGATAGGAAATGAGACACTTAGTCTCTTTAAGGAAGGCTTAAGTTGGAAAGGTCAATCGGACGTTGACTTATGAGTTAGAAGGATCGGATGTGATTTCCGGTGATTCGGTTAGCTTCGGGGGATGATTTGTGACTTGGGAGTGCGATCGGAATTGATTTTGGAGGTCCGGAGTAGAATTAGGCTTGAATTGGCAAAGTTGGCATTTTGGCGAATTCCGGTGGATAGGTGAGATTTTGATCCGAGGGTCGGAATGGAATTCCGAGAGTTGTAGTAGCTCCGTTAGGTGATTTTGGATATGTGTGCAAAATTTCAGGTCATTCGGAGGTGTTTTGGTCGGGTTTTTGATCGAATGCGTAATTCGAAAGTTTTTAAGAAACTTAGGCTTGAATTCGATGTGATTTGATGGATTTAGCGTTGTTTGATGTGGTTTGATGATGGGAACAAGTTTGAATGAGGTTTTAGGATGTATTGGTATTTTTGGTTGAGGTCCCGGGGGCCTCGGAGTGAATTCGGGTGGTTAAACGGAGAATTCGGAGTTTGTTGCAGGTTTGAAGTTGCTGGTTCTGTCATTTCCGCATCTGCGGAAGAGGGACCGCATAAGCGGTTCCGCAGATGCGGCGTATTGGTCGCAGAAGCGGTCCTTGAGGGACCAGGGCTTTCCGCAGAAGCGGACGAAGTTCCGCAAAAGCGGTCACCGCAGAAGCGGTTTTGGGACCGCAGAAGCGGTCCTGGGCGACTTGAAGGAAAACCGCAGATGCGGTGAGTAGGCCACAGAAGCGGTGAAATTGTCGCAGAAGCGAAAACAACTGTTACAGAAGTGTTTTTTTTATATATTGTTTTCATCTGCGAACAAGAGTTGGTTTCCACCATTTTAAAGCGGTTTTGAGAACTTTGAGCGAGAATTTTCGAGGGCTTTGACTGAGAATCAATTGGAGGTAAGTTCCTTGGTCTAAATATTCGAGTTTATGGTAGAAATTACATGTAAATTGTGAAAAATTCATCAAAAACGGGTCAAGCTAGGGCTTGAAAAGTTGTAATGTAAAAATGGATTTTGAAAGGGCATTTGAACTCCGATTTTGGTAAAATTGGTATGTGTAGACTCGTGGCGAGACGAGGAATCCAGTGATGTAAATTTCGTAATTTTTTCGAGAAGTGGGCCCGGGGCTCGGGTTTTGCCAACTTAGTGAATTTTGGTGTTTGTCGAGTCTTTTCGATTGGGTTATGTTTCTTTAGCCTATTGTAATGTATTCGTTGTGGTTTTAATCAGATTCGGCGTGCGAAGAGGTTGATTCGAAAGGCAAAGGCATAGCGAGCTAGACTTGTGGCCGGCTTGAGGTGAGTAATAGATGTAGATGATGACCTGAGAGTTTGAAACCCCGGTATATCACATTGTGACGCTATATTGAGGCGAGACATGTACTCTATGACGAGTGCGGGGTCGATTGTGACTGGGGATTGTGATCTAGTCCGTTCCGATTGATGTTCGTACTGTGTACTTGTCTAGAAATTATTTGGTAATCATCCTACTTGGATTTTATGAATATGTTTGGGGCTTTGTGCCTATCATTTGCATCCTTCAGGGATCCTTATCACTGCTTCCATGATGCTTAGCATATTTCATGATATCAGTCTTGAGTTAGACACTGCCTCGAAATGTTTAGTAAATAAATAAAGGTTTAAACACTTAGCTCTATAATTCCTAATAATTGAAACTAAAAATGGACATTTTGACTGTGCCCGAGTGGCTTGCATGCATATATATATCTGGACTGAGTGTGGATCGGGCTGCACGCCGCAGCGAATGCTACGATGATATTGCGCTTGGGCTGTAGGAGCCCCTCCGGAGTCTGAACCCCCACAGTGAGCGCGGGTACCCAAATGGATCGGGCTGCGCGCCGCAGCGGTCATGTGCATTGCATTGCATTCATGCATTTATACCTATTTGCCCTAATTGTCATTGCTTGTTGTTGTTTCATCGTTTAACGTGCTGAATCGTTGATTATAGCTTTATATTGTAATATTTTCGGGATTTTCTACTTTTCAGTCNCATGTGCATTGCATTGCATTCATGCATTTATACCTATTTGTCTTACTTGTCCTGGTATTGTTGTTGTTCCACCGTTTTATGTGCTGAATCGCTGATTATAGCTTTATATTGTAATATTTCGGAATTTTTTACTTTCAGCCATTATATATGTTTATTACTCACTGAGTTGGAAGTACTCACTTTACTCCCTGCACCATGTGTGCAGATTCAGGTGCTCCGGAGACTTAGTGGAGCTGTTTGCTGTCTTCTTGGATTTTATCTTCAGGAGTTGTCGAGGTATCTACCTGACGTTTGCAGGACCTGACTCCTCCCTTTTATTTCATTTATTTTTTTTCATATTCTAGACTTCTTTATCACTATGGATATATATTACTCTATTACATCTAGAGGCTCTAGACTCGTGACTCCAGATCTATTGGGGAATGTTTGGAATATCCGTTATTATTTTTCGTACTATTTTATTTAGATTCGGATTGGAACCTTGACATTTGCTATTTTAATCGTATTATTTGTTAACGGATTACGTATTTGAGTTGAGAGTATTTAATTGGTCGGGCTTGCCTAGCATCAGTGTTGGGCGCCATCACAACCGGGATTGGAGTCGTGACAGAAAAAAATTAATAAGTAAAATTTTAATTAATTTTAAACTTCTAAAATTAGATTTGTATAAAGTAAACTTTTAACAGTTTTAAATGGTAGGACTTTCTACATAATTCAAATAAGAAATATTTAATGCATAAATTTAATTCATTTAAACTGTGNTAGAAAATAATTAATTGGCTATTCAATAAATTATTTCTTATAGTACTAGACACATATTCCAAGGACGACAGTTTTTGTTTATTAATACATGAGACAAAACACCATTAATTTTACAATCTTCTATTCTAGGAAACTATTAATTCATTGATAGTAGTATTTAATTACTACTATAGAATTAAGAAAATATATAATAGGTAATGTATCTCTTGTTAATGAAAGGATATGAGGGAAAAAGTGGTTAAAGTATGTTACGTTGGTAGTTTTTTCTTTTCTTAAAGTGATTGATATCGGGTAAAAGTCTAATTGGTTTTAAATTACTAAATATTAGAATTTTCTACCTATTTTAAATAAGGAAGGATTAATATATTTATTCTATTGGTTTCTTACTTTTATTTGAATTTATGGTATTTGATTTTGTTCTTGTATCTATGGTATTTGTGTTAAGAAGTAAATAAGGCAAAATATATAAGAAACTTAAACCTAAACCTCCAAACCAAAACCTAAACTTCTCCTCTACCTCATACGCCACTCTCCCTCTCCTTTCTTATTAAGAAGTAAATCGTTTTCTTATTCCTTTCTTTCACAGTAGGCGGCATTAATTTAAAGCTGCAAGAAAGACAAAGAGGAGTAATAGGGTATTCCCACTGCTTTTCATTTATGGACAAATTTTTAATTTGTTGGTTTGTCTCTTCTATATCATAGGGTTTTTTAATCTTCTTACACCTACTTGGGTTTTGGGTTTTTAAGTTCAATTTACGAGTTATTTCCAGCAATTTGATAGATATTATGCCTTATTTTTTATAAGTAATGAGTGCGATTTTGAAGATTGATAGGTCTTGTCCTTTACACCTAATTGACTTGAATTTCTGCTTCAATTGTTTTTTTTTTGTTTATAGGGTGCTCAAGAAAAAAGTGTTTTTTTGAGAAATTTCAATCTCTTCTGATGCCAAACTGTAAGTTTTCCTTTTCTTTTTTTTTAATCTCCTTAAGTTTTATGATGTTTATTTAAATACTTTTTCTTTTGTCTTCTGTGTTGGAAAAAAGCTCACATTTTTTTTCACTTGATTCATGGCTAATTTTTTTCTTATTCCATAATTTATTGATTTTTTTAATTATTAACTGTAAATGCATCTAAATCGGTGTATATTTTAATAATTCAAATATAAGTTTCTCACAAGAATATGTTATTTCATTATTCTAGTATAGTGATTACAGAGAGTGCTTCATTATTTTTGGATAAGTTTTTTCTTATTTCATAATTTATTGAATTTTCTTTAATTACTAATTATAAATGTATCTAAATTGGTATATATGTTGATAATTCAAATATAATTTTCTCATAAGATCATGTTATTTTATTATTTCAGCATAGTGATTGCGGAGAGTGCTTCAAGCATGAAGATCAAGGGTGCGATGAGGGTGGGAACATGAATCATCAAGCAAATACTTATGTTTTAATGTAAAATTTTGTATATTATTTCTGATCTCTGTTGCAGTCAAGTCTCACATTGGCTAGTTCTTTTCTTCAAATTTTAATATTGTAGAGACTTCTCTACGGCTAATGCTATGAATTTATTAGTACAAATGTGTATTTTGAAATTTATTTTGTGAAATTTTTAAATGCCAATTTGTGTAGAATAAGTTATTTCTCAAGCTTAATATGTTATTATTTTTAATATATTATGCACGGCCACAAAATAATTGAAAAATTTTAGAAAAAAAAAATCAAATAGCTAAAAAATAGGGGATTTGTGAGAAACTTTTGTCACGATAATAAATTAATTTTTTTGTAAAAAAAAAGATTAAACTATAATAAAATAATCTCTCCACGAATATTTTGTATGATTATTAGCTATGGAACTTTTAGTCTGTAGCTAAACAAAAATATCTTTGCCACATGCTACCATATGAAAGCAGTTACATATCTAAATTTCCGTGGCAAATAAATTTAAATCTTTTGCCATGCTATAACACTTTGTGGCTACCATATAAAGATAGCTACAGATTTTTTTGTCGTGGCAAGAGTATAAAGTTATTTGCTATAAATGTATTTGTCGTGGCAAAAGTATAAAATTATTGCTATATATATATATCTACAATACAAAAATTTCGTAGCAATAAGTATTAATCCTTAGCCATGGACCATGTAAAGTCTGTAGCTAACTTTTAGCTACGCTACATTTTGCTACGAATGCTACGAAAAAAAATATTGTAGCTAAAGTGTTTAGCCACGAAAATTTTCATAATTAGCTACGTTGTATTTTGTAGCTATAAATGCATTATGTTATAGTGACACTCATATTATTTGAAATCAAATACTACGATTATTGTAATATTTTCGGCCTTGATTTTATTTTCTCGACGCAATCTATTGTCTACGAATTCTGGCACGCCTAGTGGGACAATATCTATCTCTCATCTCAACTTTTCAATCACCAAAGTTCAAGAACATCGAAATGGCTTCAAAGAAAATCACCTCCAGATCAACTTCTACCAAGGCTGCTAATTCCAGGTTCTATGCTGATGTGGAAAGCATCCTCGATGTTACATTTGGAAGCTTTGGACCAGTTACGAGGAGCAAGGAAAGCTCATTAGGACAACAAGCACTCCAAGTGATGTTCGCATCAACCCCTATTTTCGGATCTTCATCCTCAAAAGGAGCAAGATCTTATACCAACACACCTGAAGGAGGAAGCGATATTTCTGAAAAGATTAAGAAAACTCCAGCTCTGCTGGACCTCTCTGGACAAGAACTATGCTGTGAATGGTGATACTTCAAGTGATGGATCCTCCCCACTTACACCGCATAACGTGAGCCAATCAAGGATCAACCTATGTGACAACCCATGCACTCCCCATCATCCACAATAATCATGCAAGCCATGGTGACAAACGTTTCATCGGTGGAGGAGTAGTTGGAAAACTTGGTGGAGGAGCAGTTGGCAAACTTGACGGAAGCAATCGCTAGCTTGACCAAATGCATGCTAAATCAAGATGCTAGAATTGACAAGCTAACAAACAAGGTGGGAATCTTGATGGAAGAAGAATCCACCCATGCACCTGGCAAGATTCCAGAAGTTCAAAAGATTGATCCTCCCCCGTGACAAGTTAGGGATGTTTCAGTATACTCATGTAGAGCTTATGACTCAGTCTCGCCAGATTTTGGGAAATATTGTCAGTTGTATTGTGGAGTTCTTTTTTTATGGCTGGTTGGTTTAAATTAGAAGTTCTATTATTATTTCAGTTATTTCATCATGTATGTTAGGTTTACCTAGTGTTAGAGACTAGGTGCCATCACGACATCCTACGGTGGGAGATTGGGGTCGTGACACTACTACCTGTATCATTCAAGATTGGGTAAGAAACTCCATGGTTCCTCATAGTGTATTTTGTATTTCATCAGAGATCTAAAGTGTATTTTGTATTTTCTCCAAAGATCCGTGGGATTTGATTGTATTCTCTATTTAAATACAGAGTATTTTGTATTCTCATTGGAGATCTAACCGAACTTAACTGTATCCTTCATTTTTAGTATAGATACTATGTATCTTTAAAATGATTTGAATGTATTGTTCATTGTTTTAGTGTAAATACGGTGGTATTTTGAATTTTGCCGGAGATCCAATCGGATTTGATTGTAGTATTTCTTTTTAAATACAATGTATTTTCTATTTTCGTCGGAGATTTGTTTGAATATGTTGTATTCTTGATTTCGTTGTGTTTTTACTATAAATACATTTGAATATGTTCAACCTTGCTACATCAAATAAGGTTATATACAATTGAACAGTGTATTCAAATACACTCAAATAAACGTGAAAAAAGATAATAATAAAAAAATACAGCTCAACAGTGTATTCACATACACTCAAATACAGTGAATTATCCAAAACTAGCTATGAAATATAAATACATAAAATGTCGCTACGGATTGTTAAAAGCTCTTTAAAAGATAGTCATTTCTGAAAGTTCCCCAAATTGAAAAGGGAATGGGGATTGGGTTGGACGGGTCAATAGTTTGGGTTGCATAGGAAGAAAAAGTAATCTGTTGGGCTTGGTTATGAAACAGTAAATAATTTGGGCTTAATGGGCATAAAGTGATAATTATGTGACCTTTCAGCCTATTGGTGTAGGCATTGTCTCCTTAAATCTCATAATATGGTTTAACTCTTAACTACATACTGATCCCTATGTAGGATGTGCTATACTGCGCTAGCTTCTTCTCCCGAAAAATATTGGCATACTTAATTTGCACAGACAAATTTAAGGTTATTCATACTCTATCTCACAAGGAAATCATCCACATATAAGGATTGACATTTCGTTATAAGATTGAGATGCTTCAGCCTTAGGGTGGGGGTATCATTAAGGGGACGATTACATATCTTTCTTGGGAAAATTTTATTTTGAGTGAGACATACCATGTAATACTTGAGTGAGGGTAGTAGTTGTTTGACAAATGGAACCTATGGGACCCGCAATTAATGATAAATTAAAAACGAAATACCCCACCCCCCCTCTCTCCATTCACCTTCACCTTTCCCCAGTCCCCCACGTTCACCCCTCCCCCCTCCATTGTTTCCTTGATGTTTTTATTACGTGATCCTTTTTTGTTGTATTTATTGCTTTACATACAGTTGTAATATATCTTGTTGTATTTGTTTATTGGCTCATTTTCCTCGTGTACTTTCTTAGAATGTGTTATACTTGTTCAATTTTTTATTTTTATCCTGGTAGGTGTCTTGACCTGGCCTCGTCACAACTCCATCAAAGTTAGGCTTGAAAATTACTAGGTACCATTGTGGTGAACTCATACTATGCTTCTGTACATCTTTTTGTGCAGATCTGGGTACCACATACCAGGCTAGGCACTAGTGAGTAGAGCTTCCAGATCGGAAACTTCAAGGTATATCTGCCGGCGTTCGCAGGCCTTGGAGTCTCCCGTTATCCTTGTTTTCTCTTGCATACTCTTTATGTAAATACTAATGTATTAGGGATGTTTCAGTATACTCGTGTAAAGCTTATGATTCAGTCTCACTAGATTTTGGGAGTTATTGTCCGATGTTTTGTGGAGTTCTTTTATGATAGCTGGTTGGTTCAAATTAGAAGTTCTATTATTATTTTCAGTTATTTCATCATGTATGTTAGGCTTACCTAGTTTTAGAGATTAGGTGTATCACGACATCCTACGGTGGGAGATTGGGGTCGTGACACTACAGCCTATATCATTCAAGATTGGGTAAGACACTCCATGGTTCCTCATAGGTATATTTTGTATTTCATCGGAGATCTAAAGTATATTTTATATTTTCGCCGAAGATCCGACGGGATTTGATTGTATTCTTTATTTTTAAATACAGTATATTTTGTATTCTTATCGGAGATTTGACCGAATTTAATGTATCCTTCATTTTTAATATAAACACTGTGTATCTTTAAAATGATTGAATGCATTGTTCATTTTTTATTGTAAATACAGTGGCATTTTGAATTTTCTGGAGATCCGATCGAGTTTTATTGTACTCTTTCTTTTTAAATATAGTGTATTTTCTAATTTCGTTGGAGATTTGTCTGAATTTGACTGTATTCTTCATTTCGTCGTGTTTTACTATAAATACATTCAAATACGTTCAATCTTGCTACATAAAATAAGGCTATATACAACTGAACAATGTATTTTAATACACTCAAATATACGTGAAAAAAGATGATTAAAAAATACAGCTGAACAGTGTATACACTCAAATATAGCGAATTGTCCAAAACTAGCTACGAAATGTTAATACATCAAATGTAGCTACGGATTGTTAAAAGCTCCTTAAAAGAAAGTCATTTCTAAAACTTTCCCAAATTGAAACGGGAAAGGGGATTAGGGCGGGTCAATAGTTTGGGCTGCATAGGAAGAAAAAGTAAATCTTTTGGGCTTGGGTATGAAAGAGTAAATAATTTGGGTTTAATGGGCATAAAGTGATAATTATGTAACCTTCCGGCCTATTGGTGTTGGCATGCTCTCCTTAAATCTCATAATATGGTTTAACTTTTTAATTACATACTGATCCTATTTAGGATGTACGCTTCTTCTCCCAGAAAATATTGGCATACTTAGGTGTGTGTTTGGTATGAAGGAAATTTCCAATTTTCCCATGTTTGGTCGGATTAAATGTTTTGGAAAATATTTTCCTTATCAACTCATTTTTCTCCAATTGGAGGAAAATGTTTTCCTTATCAATCGAAGGGAAAAGATTTTCCAAAACTCCTTCTCAACATTTTCCACCCTCACCAACCCACCCACCCCCACCCCTCTCCAAAAAAGTCTTTTTTTTTAAATTTCAGTTTTTCTGTTACCACCCACCCTACTACCCCTCCACCCCTCCACCCCACCTCACCTACCGCCCTCCCAACCCCCCCCCTCCCCCTCCCACTAAAAAAAAATTTACCTTTTTTTTTGCAATTTCAAATTTCTATTTTTTCGTTTTTCTGCACCACCCACCCCCACTCTCCCCCTACCCCTACCCCCAGCCCCCCCGGCCCATGCCCCCCTCCCCCCTCCGAAAAAAATATTATTTCAATATATTTTTAAGTTTTAGTTTTATTTTTATCGGTTAAAAAGTTCAAAATTTTACAAGTACCAAAGTTATGAGTTCGGAAGTTTATGTGTTTGGAAGTTTACGGGTTTAGAAATTATAAAGTTTACGGGTTCGAAATTCCGTGGTTTCGAAAGTTTAGCGGTTCGAAAGTTTATGAAATTTGTGGATTCGGAAGGTTGTTGATTTGAAAGTTTATGGCTTCATGTTTATTATATCTAAATTATTTATGAATACTCTTGAGAAGTCATTTTCCTTAATTTATATACCAAACACCGGAAAATGAATAAGATTACTACTTGTTTTCCAAGTTGGAAAATATTTTCCGTTATACCAAACACACCCTTAATTTGCCCGACAAATTTAAGGTTATTTAGACTCTATCTGACAAGGAAATCATTCATATATAAGGATTGACGATTCGTTATAAGATTGAAATGCTTCAGCCTTAATGGGGGTATCACTAAGGGGACAATTACATGTCTTTCTTGGAGAAATTTTATTTTACGTGAGACATGCCATGTAATACTTGAGGGAGGGTAGTGGTTGTTTTCCAAATGGCACCTATGAGACCCGTAATTAATGAAAAATTAAAAATAAAATATCCCCCCCCCCCCTCTCCATTCACCTTCACCGTTCCCTAGTCCCCCACCTTCACCCCTCCCCACTCCATTGTTTCCTTGATGTTCTTATTACGTGATCCTTTCTTATTTCATTTATTGCTTTACATTCAGTTGTAATCTATCTTGTTGTATTTCTTTATTGCCTCATTTTCCTCGTGTACGTTCTTAGACTGTATTATACTTGTTTAATATTTATTTTTATCCTGGTAGGTGTCTTGACCTGACCTCGTCACTATTCCATCGAGGTTAGACTTGATACTTACTGGGTACCATTGTGGTGTACTCATACTACGCTTCAACATAACTTTTTGTGCAGATCCAGGTACCTCATACCAGGCTAGGCACCAGTGAGTAGAGCCTCCAGATTGGAGACTTCAAGGTATACATGCCCGCGTTCGCAGGCCTCGGAGTCACCCATTGTCCTTGTTTTATCTTACATACTCTTTATGTAAATACTGATGCATTAGGGATGTTTCAGTATGCACGTGTAGAGCTTATGACTCAGTCTCACCATATTTTGAGAGTTATTATCAGTTGTATCGTGGAGTTCTTTTATGATAGTGGTTGGTTTAAATTAAAATTTCTATTATTGTTTCAGTTATTTCATCATATATGTTAAAATTACCTAATTTTAGAGACTAGGTATCATCACAATATCCTATGGTGGGAGATTAGAGCCATGACACTACAGCCTGTATCATTAAAGATTGGGTAAGAAACTCCATGGTTCCTCATAGTGTATTTTGTATTTCATCAGAGATCTAAAGTGTATTTTGTATTTTCGCCGAAGATCCGCCGGGATTTAATTTTTATTTTTATTTTTTAATACAGTGTATTTTATATTGTCATCAGAGATTTGACCGAATTTAACTGTATTCTTAATTTTTAGTATAGATACTGTGTATCTTTAAAATGATTTGAATGTATTATTCATTGTTTCAATGTAAATACAGTGGTATTTTGAATTTTGTTGGAGATCCGACCGAGTTTGATTGTACTCTTTCTTTTTAAATACAGTGCATTTTGTATTTTTGTTAGAGATTTTTCTGAATTTGACTGTATTCTTTATTTCATCGGTTTTTACTTTAAATACATTCAAATACAGCCGAATACGTTCAATCTTGATACATCAAATAAGGTTATATACAATTGCACGGTGTATTCAAATACACTCAAATACACGTGAAAAAAGATAATAAAAAATACGGTTGAACAGTGTATTCATATACACTCAAATACAGCGAATTGTCCAAAACTAGCTACAAAATATAAATACATAAAATGTAGCTACAGATTGTTAAAAGCTCCTTAAAAGATAGTCATCTGAAAGTTCCCAAATTGAAAAGGAAAGGGGGATTGGGTAGGCCAGGTTAATCGTTTGGGCTGCATATGAAGAAAAAATAAATCTTTTGGGCATGGGTATGAAAGAGTACATAATTTGGGCTTAATAGGTATAAAGTGATAATTATATGACCTTTCGGCCTATTGGTGTAGGCATTCTCTCCTTGAATCTCATAATATGGTTTAACTTTTTAACTACATACGGATCCTATGTAAGATGTTGTCACGACCCGGATTTCCCACCCTCGGGAGTCGTGATGGCGCCTACTAATAGGAGCTAGGCAAGCCAACTCAATTTACTTCTTTTAGCAATTATTGTCCATTTAATGAAAACAAAACATAATATGATAACGCGGAAGTCTCAAATATAATTAACCGAAAGAAATGCGGAAGTTTAACAAAATCCTCTACCCAAGACTGGTGTCACAATACTCACGAACGACTAGAGAATACTAAATACAAGGTTTGAATGAAACATAGAACTGTCTGCTTCGGTACAAATGATAACAAACTGAATAAAATAGAAAGGGACTCCGGGCCTGCGGACGTTAGCAGGGCTACCTCGAATGTCCCTGGACTGAAAGCTCGCTCCCAGAATGCTACTGCTACTCAAATGTTGCTACAACACCTAGATCTATGCAAAAAGATGCACAGAGTGTAGCATCAGCACAACCGACCCCATGTGCTGGTAAGTGCCTGGCCTAACCCCGGCGAAGTAGTGACGAGGCTAGACCAAACTACCAGATAAACTTGCGCAGATATATATACAAGTACAACAAAATAATAGCGTAAAGTAAACAATTAAAACTGGGAGGGGAACATGCTTATGGGGTACCAGATAAAACGGAATATCAGGAATAACAAAAGAAACTACATCTGATTTCTTCTAACACAGAATAAGGGGAAAAAAAACCACTTTCACTTGTTTCAATTTCCTCTCGTTGCAGGCGTGCAACTCGATCCCATTTCTCATAATATCACGTGGTAGGCGTACCACTCGATCCCATTTCATAATATCACGTGGTAGGCGTACCACTCGCTCCCATTTCATAATATCACGTGGTAGGCGTACCACTCGCTCCCATTTCATAATATCACGTGGTAGGCGTACCACTCGCTCCCATTTCATAGTATCACGTGGTAGGCGTGCCACTCGCTCCCATTTCATAGTATCACGTGGTAGGCGTACCACTCGCTCCCATTTCATAGTATCTCGTGGTCGGCGTGCCACACGATCCCATTCCATAATATCTCGTGGTAGGCATACCACTCGCTCCCATTTCATAATATTTCGTGGTCGGCGTGCCACACGATCCCATTTCATAATATCTCGTGGTAGGCGTACCACTCGCTCCCATTTCATAATATCTCGTGGTCGGCATGCCACACGATCCCATTTCATTCAACACAATACAAAAAATAATCTCGGCAAGGGAGAAAGATGTCATAATAAACTATCCCGACAAGGGAACAAGATAATAAAATAAACTATCCCGGCAAGGGAACAAGATAATATAATAAATTATCCCGGCAAGGGAACAAGATAATATAGTAAACTATCCCGGCAAGGGAGATCCAGCTATAACCAAACTTACTCAATTTCTACTTAACACAATTAAATCAATACTCAGTCTCATAAATTACAGGCTCAGTGTTAAAGATTTCCAACCAAGTCCTCATAAACAACAATTAAGAATTCGATAATATAGCAATTCAGGACTCACGGTCATGCTTGACAGCAGTGTATAGATACTCGTCACCATGCCTATACACCGTATTCGACAAATAGCAATTAGCAAAAAGACTCTACTCCTATTCCCTCAAGCCAAAGATAGACCAAACACTTACCTCAAATGCTCCAAAATCAACTCAAGCCTCTAGTATAGCTTTACCCCTCGAATTCGGCTCCAACTCAGTCAAATCTATGAAATAATGACTTTACAATATTAATAATAGCTAAACAAACTAAACCCAATGCCTAAATATGAATTTCTAAGCTTTCTTCCCAAAATTCCAAAAATCGACCCCGGGCCCGCTTGGTCAAAACACGAGGTTCGGACCAAAATTAAATTCCCCATTCATCCACGAGCCCGAATATATAATTTGTTTTCAAATCCGACCCCAAAACGAGGTCTAATATCAAGAAAAAGTAAAAAGCCCTAGTTCTACCCATTTCCCCCAATTTCTACCCTAAATTACATGATTTAGGCTTTGGAATTCAATAAATAATGATAGAAAATGAAGAAAACGAGTTGGGATTTACTAACCCAAGAGGTCTTGATGAAAGGAAGCTTCAATGGATGCCTAAGGACCTTGGAGAAGAAGAAACTCGGATGTTTTTATGAAAATTTCGCGACTACACTGTTCTGAAACTTAAAAATATAACTGGGCAAAATTGCCCTTCGCGTTCGCGGAAAGGGAGTCGCATTCGCGAAGGGTTGACTTAACTGACCATCGCGTTCGCGATGGGAAGGATGCGAAAGCGAAGAGAAAAGGCTGGGGGTCCAGGATTTAGGTCTACGCGATCGCGTGTACACATACGCGAACGCGATGAAGGGGGTTGAGATGCTACGCGATCGCGTGTACACATACGCGAACGCGATGAAGGGGGTTGAGATGCTACGCGTTCGCGAGTGATGGCATGCGAACGCGAAGAAGGAAATTTGGCCAAGTACCCTAGGATCAATTAACGCTATGCGATCGCGAGGATGCTGACGCGAACGCGAAGAGGGATGAAGCTGAAGCTTCGCGAACGCGTGGGTTACATCGCGAACGCGAAGAAGAAAAATAAGTTCTGCAACAGCTGAAGCAAACCTGCACTTTCCCTAAGTCAAAAACCATCCCGAAACACCCCCCGAGCCCCCGGGGCTCCTAACCAAACACATACACTAACTCAACAACATCCTACGAACTTAACCGTGCGATCAAATCGCCAAGATAACATCAAAAACAATGAATCAAACCTCAAAATCAATAGTTTTTCTTCAACTTCCTAAACTTTCAAATTTAGAACTTATAATCCGAAACACGTCAAACGACGTCCGATTTCAACCAAACTTCACAGAAATATCTTAAATCACATATAAGACCTGTACCGGGTGCCGGAACCAAAATACGGGCCCGATACCAACACGTTCTAATCAATTTCCTTTTCAAATTTCCATATTAATTTATGAAAACAATTTCACAGAAAAATTCATTTCTCGGGCTCTCGACCTCGGAATTCGACTCCGGGCATATGCCCGAGTCTCATATTTTTCTACGGACCCTCCGGGACCGTCAAATCACGGGTCCGGGTCCGTTTACTCAAAATATTGACCAAAGTCAACTTTATTCATATTAATATCAAAATTCATCAATTTTTACACAAAATTCATATTTAAGCTTTCCGGCTACGCGCCTGAACTGCGCACGCAAATCGAGGCAAGTAAAAATGAGGTTTTCAAGGCCTCGGAAGCACGGAATGAAAGAGAAAACAGGTGATGATCCTTTGGGTCGTCACAGATGTACTATACTGCGCTAGCTTCTTCTCCCGGAAAATATTGACATACTTAATTTGCACGACAAATTTAAGGTTATTTAGACTCTATCTAACAAGGAAATCATCCATATATAAGGATTGACATTTCGTTATAAGATTGAAATGCTTCAACCTTAAGTGGGGTATCCTTAAGGGGACGATTACATATTTTTCTTAGAGAATTTTATTTTGTGTGAGACAATTCATGCAATACTTGAGTGAGGGTAGTGATTGTTTGCCAAATGGCACCTATGGTACCCGCAATTAATGAAAAATTAAAAATAAAATACCCCCCCCCCTCTCCATTCACCTTCACCATTCTCTCTCTCTCTCTCTCTCTCTCTCTCTCTCTCTCTCTCTCTCTCTCTCTCTCTGTTCTTCTTCCTCCCATCAGCATATAGAAAAAAACCCATCTGTTATTATCTTTTTCAGCTTCAAAAACTATTTCAAGTTATTGTTCTTCAAAAAATGTTTGAACCCCGTAGAAAATTAAAGAAAGCTCATGATTTGAAACTTTTTCTGTGTTTTTAAGTTTTCTAAACCTAACCCATCAACTTTATTTGATCATCTGCCATGGACATGCAAATTAAAAATTGATTAACAAGTGAAATATTTTGTACATACACACAACACTAGATCCGGAAAAAAAATAGTTTTTCGTATTATTGGATCGATAATTTGGGCGGGATTTCATTAATCTTAGTAATATTTTAATCCCCTCAGAATAAAAGACACTCTTCCTTCTTTATTGAGGGGGACAAAGATACAAGGACTGTGTGCTTGAATTTTTAAACATAAACAGTTCCATCAGTAGATTGTGAAATTGTAAAAAAAAAAAAAATTGGGAAGAGTTCAGAGAGGGGGTGTTGGGAGGAAGAAGAAGAAGAAATTGGAAGAGAGAGAGGGATAGGGGGGGGGGGGCGGGGTTAGGGGTGTCAATGGTTCGGTTCGGTCGGTTATTTTATAAATTTTGTACCATACCAATTTTTCGGTTATTCTATTATGTATAACCAAAATTAGACTTTTCGAAACCGTCCCAATCATGTCGGTTTCTCTTCGGTATCGGTACGGTTCGGTTAATTTTCCGTATTTTTTTAAATATCATGTAAAATTTACCAGTAGAAGTAGAATGCAATAACATATATTTTTTATAGGACTTAGCAAAACTCTCTAGACATTTTTACTGTTTAAACTGATGAATTAAAAAAATGAAAGATGGCTAGAATATAGATCCATCAACTATTCTACAACAACATAAAAGGCAAAGAAAATATAAATCACACAAGTGGAAAGATATTAACCAAGTTGGGACTCAAGAATAAAGCCTATATTCATTACATTGTAGCTTGCTATAAATCCAAATTATATGAAAGGAAACATATTCAATACATCGTAGTTTGCTACTCTTATTGTCACGACCCGGATTTTCCACCATCTGGAGTCGTGATGGCACGCCGACCACTTATATGAGTCATAGTATTGATGTAGTTTCGTCGTTATATCCGTTGATCTGTTTTCACTGTATCACGGCGATCCAGCCCACGTATTAGATTTCCGCACTGTCCAGTTGGACAAGGATCTGTCTTATGAGGAGGAGCCGGTAGCTATTCTAGACCGGCAGGTTCGACAGTTGAGGTCGAAGAGTTTCCTTCAGTGCGTGTCCAGTGGAGAGGTCAGCCTCCTGAGGCATCGACCTGGGAGTCCGAGTCTGATATGCGGAGCCGCTATCCTCATCTATTTCCCGACTCAGGTACTTCTTTCTTTTGTCCGTTCGAGGACAAACGGTTGTTTTAAAGGTGGAGGATGTGACGATCCAAAGGGTCATCACTTGTTTCCTCATTCGTTCCGTGCTTCCGAGGCCTTGAAAACCTCACTTTTAGTTGCCTCGATTTGCGTGCGCAGTCCGGGCGCGTAGCCGGAAAGCTTTTATGTTGAAACATGTGAATTCTGTGAAAAATTTAAAGAATTTTGATATTAATATGATTAAAGTTGACTTTGGTCAACATTTTGGGTAAACGGACCCAGACCCGTGATTTGACGGTCCCGGAGGGTCCGTAGGAAAATATGAGACTCGGGCATATGCCCGGAGTCGAATTCCGAGGTCGAGAGCCCGAGAAATGAATTTTTCTGTGAAATTATTTTTCTGAAATTTATATGGAAATTTGAAATGAAAATGGATTAGAAAGCGTTGGTATCGGGCCCGTATTTTGGTTCCGGCGCCCGGTACAGGTCTTATATGTGGTTTGAGCGCCGCCTGTAAAATTTGGTTGAAATCGGACGTCATTTGACGTGTTTCGGACCTAAATATCAAAAAAAGAAAGTTTATGAAGTTTGAAGAAAAAAAAGTGATGATTTTTGACATTTGATTCCTCGTTTATGATGTTATTTTGGCGATTTGATCGCACGGTTAAGTTCGTAGGATGTTGTTGAGTTAGTGTGTGTGATTGGTTAGGATCCCCGAGGGCTCGGGAGTGTTTTCGGAGGTGTTCGGGGTGGTTTTGAACTTAGTGAAATTGCAGAAAAATCTGCAGCAGGTGCACAGTAAATTCCTTCATCGCGTTCGCAATGTCTCCTTCGCGTTCGCGAAGCTTCAGGTCCCTCTCTCCTTCGCGTTCGCATCCCTTCACCGCGATCGCTTAGAGTTATCGAGTTCTGAGGGCCCAGCCCTCCTTCCTTCTTCGCGTTCGCGGTGGCTTGACCGCGTTCGCGTAGGTCTCCAGCCCCTTCCCATCGCGTTCGCATTCAGGCCAACGCGTTCGCGTAGGCCAAACTCCTTGGACCCCAGTTTTCCTTCTTCGCGTTTGCATACTGCCCTTCACGAACGCATAGAGTAACAACCAGCCTTCTTCGCGAACGCGACCCCTGTGTCGCGAACGCATAGAGTAAAACCTTTCAGTGAATTTTTCTTAAAAACAGAACACTTAACACGGGATTTCTTCATTATTTCCACACGAGCTCTTCTCCTTCACCCTCCATAGACAAGTTTGAAGAACCTCTTCCTCCATAACTTCATAGGTAAGTGTTCCTAACTTCATACCCTCTTAATTTCTTCAACTAATCACTAATTTCCTAGCCCTAAATCATGAAATCAAAGTAGAAATTAAGGGTCTTGGGTAGAGCTAGGGTTTTGAGAATTTTGGGTGATTCAACCTCAATTTGGGGTCGAATCTTAAAACAAATTGCATATTTGAACTCGTGGGGTTATGGATGATTGGGTTTTGGTCCGAGCCTCGTGTTCGGACCATGTGGGCCCGGTGTCGAATTTTGGTATTTTTGGAAGAATGCTAGAAAATTCATTTCTAGGCTATGGGATTATGTTTTTGAGCCTTTATTGATATTACTGAATTAATTATGCCTAGATACCATTGTTTCGGAGTCGGATCGTAGAGGAAAGGCGGTATTAGAGAGTTGATTGCTATTCTCGGACCGAGGTAAGTGTTTGTTCTAACTTTGGCTTGAGGGAATAGGACTAGGATGTTATTTGCTATCTGCTAAATGTGGAGTACGGTGTATAGGCATGGTGACGGTTTATCTATGCACCGG
>NW_017674819.1:0-1644 GCF_001879085.1 Nicotiana attenuata | reverse complement strand
ATTACAGGGAATATATTCTCTTCATAATACATTAAAAAAATCAATTATGTACGATATGGGATTAGGAGATTATCTCACCCCACAAACTCCTTCCTCATAGAACCAGAACCAATGAAGAGTTAGCCTTTTCCTAATGCTGCATTCTCGCGGAAAAGAATAACAGGGCAACCCCCAGAATCCAGTAGTGCAAAGCTGTGGGAGATGCCACTTGCATGGACAAGATATTTGCTCTGGTCGGACATAGTGTATCTAAAATAACTGGAAGAAAAGACTAGTGGATCCGTCACCAAAAGATCTTAGATCAGCCGGTCTGACCAATGCTCGGCACAGAGGGCAAGTTCTTTCTCTTTCAAACCTGAAGAGAAGGTGAACCCTTTTAGCTATTAGAAGAACAGTAACTGGTAGCAAAATTCAGATATAGAACTTCTGCATTTAGATTATGCACACAGTAACAAGCAGCATCCACAAAATAAAGGAATCAGCCAGTTAGGATATTTTACCTCTCATATTGACCCAATTTTTAAATTATTTTGTACCTCATCTTAGATTTCTTGATTTTTAAAGGATCCATGCTTCCTCTTCTTCTGCTTGACAGGTGGATATGATGGGTCCTCATTCACTTTATGGGTCATCACCTCCGGTAGTCTACCTGTCATATCCGAATGTGACCAANACAGGGTGAACTGGTGATTAAGTCATAAGGATATTCCCTTAAAAGGAAAAGAAATTAGAGCTACTCCTAAAAACCCCAAGAACTATACGAGTATATGGGAGTCGTGAACTATCTACCGAATATATATGTGACACTGGTATAAATCGCAACCACTGTCTTTTTCTTTTCACCCCTTTTCCCATTTCTCTGTTAGTCAAGTAAGACTTCACTAATACATGATATAGCTCCACCATTACCAATACAACATGAGACTGAGTGCTAAAATACTATTTTAAATACACCAAAGCTCTCTCATTGCTAGCAAAATTGTTTCACTTATGTTGTCAGGATAAGGTTAATGATCTAGGTGAATAGTTGAGCACAGCAAAGGATCTCATACAATTGCAACAACCCCACTTGCGGAAGTTCTAATAGGATACTGTTAAACTAGAGTCACCTAAGCATTCATTTATTTCTTCACTGGACATTCCCTAGTATGAGCCCACAAGAAGCATGGCTATTGGTTACCGCTGCTGCCCCTTTTGTTATGAAGTAACATTACTACCCTGATTTCCACAAAGTTATTGACTCTGAATTGACAACATTTTGGAGTAGTGCAGACATTTTGTTAGAGAAAACAGTAAAGCACTTCGTAATGCATTTGTTCAACTAAGGGTTTTTGTGAAGAAGTGCTTCAGAAATACTTACCACTCTGAGACACAGTCTTCACAGAAGATGTGTTTGCAACGCAACAAATTGGTGCATGCATCTTCTCCTGGCAAATAGCGCACAGATCGCCAGCCGCATTTACCTGCGTAGACATTTAAATCTAAGATACACAACAGTTGTCAACGAAGCTAGAAATCTACAAGCAAATAGTAAAATGAAGCAAACGTACGGAAAAGCAAAAGAAAAAGAATATACCAAAAGTGTAGCTTAAAACATCTGGTGACTAGTTTTAAACTCCAAAACATTCAATTAAGCTTGTGTCA
>NW_017674818.1:0-83800 GCF_001879085.1 Nicotiana attenuata | reverse complement strand
CCCGGACCGCAGATCAATTTGGAGAGAACTTTGCACCTTGCAATTAGTCGAACAAATCATCTATCCGAGGCAAAGGATATTTATTCTTGATGGTGACTTTGTTAAGATGTCGATAATCAATGCACATCCGAAGTGACCCATCCTTCTTTCTGACAAAAGAACCAGAGCACCCCACGGCGACACACTCGGTCGTATGAACCCCTTCTCTAATAAATCCTTCAGCTGCTCCTTTAACTCCCTTAACTCTGCTGGCACCATTCTGTATGGTGGAATGGATATTGGCTGAGTATCTGGCAATACATCAATCACAAAATCAATCTCCCTATCTGGCGGAATCCCTGGATGCTCATCCGAAAACACTTCAAGAAACTCATTCACAACTGGCACGGACTCGGGGGCAGACACTCTTGAGGTGGTGTCTGTCACCCGGACCAAGTGATAGATACACCACTTCTTTATCATCTTCGAAGCCTTAAGGTAAGAAATAAACCTACCCTTTGGCACCACACCATTTCCTTTCCACTCGATAACCGGCTCGTTAGGGAACTCGAGTCTCATGACTCTCGTCCGGCAGTCAAGTTTGGCAAAGCACGAATAAAGCCAGTCCATCCCCACGATTACAACAAAATCTACCATTCCATGCTCAANGGGAAACACATGACCCAGAAAAGTGACGGACTCCAACCAAAATTCACATTTTTGAAAACTTTAGCGTACAACTGGTGCTGTTGAAGAGTCTGCAATACTGCTCTGAGGTGAATGGTATGATCCTCCCTGCTCCGCGAATAAACGAGGATGTCTTCAATGAAAACAATCACAAAGGAGTCTAGAAATGGCTTGAAAACCCGATTCATAAGATCCATGAAAACTGCCGGGGCGTTGGTTAGCCCAAAAGACATGACCAAGAATTCAAAGTGACCATAGCGAGTTCTGAAAGCGGTCTTAGGAATATCCTGCTCTCTGAACTTCAATTGGTGATACTCGGACCGCAGATCAATTTTGGAGAAGAACTTTGCACCTTGCAATTGGTCGAACAAATCATCTATCCGAGGCAAAGGATATTTATTCTTGATGGTGACTTTGTTAAGCTGCCGATAATCAATGCACATCCGAAGCGACCCATCCTTCTTTCTGACAAAAGAACCGGAGCACCCCACGGCGACACACTCGGTCGTATGAACCCCTTCTCCAATAAATCCTTCAGCTGCTCCTTTAACTCCCTTAACTCTGTTGGCGCCATTCTGTATGGTAAAATGGATATTGGCTGAGTATCTGGCAATACATCAATCACAAAATCAATCTCCCTATCTGGCGGAATCCCTGGATGCTCATCCGAAAACACTTCAAGAAACTCATTCACAACTGGCACGGACTCGGGGGCAGACACTCTTGAGGTGGTGTCTGTCACCCGGACCAAGTGATAGATACACCACTTCTTTATCATCTTTGAAGCCTTAAGGTAAGAAATAAACCTACCCTTTGGCACCACACCATTTCCTTTCCACTCGATAACCGGCTCGTTAGGGAACTCGAGTCTCATGACTCTCGTCCGGCAGTCAAGTTTGGCAAAGCACGAATAAAGCCAGTCCATCCCCACGATTACAACAAAATCTACCATTCCATGCTCAATAAGATCGGCCGTGGTAACACGACTACACACTGTAACAACACAATTCCTATAAACTCGCGAGGCTGTAATAGAATCACCAGCCGGAGTCGATATAGAGAACGGCTCATGAAGTTGTTCGGGTTCTGTCCCAAAACTTGAAGCAATGAATGGGGTAACATAAGATAAAGAGGACCCCGGATCAATAAGAGCATAGCAACCAATAGCCTGAACGGACAAGATACCTGTAACAACATCTAGAGAAGCCTCAGCACTCTGACGACCACTCAAAGCATAGAACCGGCTAGGTCCACCCCTACCACGAGCTCCACCCCTAGCTGCACCGCGCCCTGCTGGAGTTGGAGGACGCACTGATGATGTAGCAACTAAAGAACCGGATGACTGGGCAGATCCCCTACCCATACCTTGACTGGGCGCACGGCGGTCCCACTGGATGTGACCTCTCACCCCGCACCTATAACATACCGGGATATCTAAATAGCAAGTCTCTGTATGGAATCTCCCACATTTGGGGCATGTAGTCCCCCCCCCCCCACTGTTGAGACCCCACTCCTGGACGACCGGACTGACGGGACCTCCTACTGTCTGAACCTGGTCTCGAATGACTGCCCTGCTGATAACTGTGCACAGATGGCGGTGCACTCGCTGAGGACTGAGCATATGACTGGGATGGCCCTGATGACCCTCTCCCCGGAACTGGTCTCCCTGAGTGGCCCATTGACCGGGCCCTGCTGTTACTCTCCCTTTCTGCCCGAATCTTCAACTTTCTAGCCTCTGTGGCCTGTGCGAATCCTACAATCTTTCCATAATTCATATCTGAGTGCAAGGCCGCTGTAGCAGCCTCATTCACCACCAAAGGACTAAGACCCTGAACGAAGCGCCGAACTCGAGCATCCATGGTCGACACTAACTGAGGAGCATAATTGGACAACCTCACGAACTCCATGTGGTACTCCCAAACACTCATGTTGCCCTGTTTGAGAACCTCGAACTCAGTGGCACGGGCTGCCATTGTCTCGGCAGGCAAGAAATGGTCCATAAAGGCATCTACAAACTCGTCCCATCTAGCCGTAGGTCTTCCCTCCTCACGGGAATCCTCCCACATCTCATACCACAATCGCGCTGCTCCCCTCAACCTGGATGAAGCCAACTCAACCCCCTCTATATTTGTAGCCTTCATCACTCGAAGGGTCTTATACATCTTATCAAGGAAATCCTGCGGATCGGCCTCTAGGTCTGTGCCTGAGAATTCTGTAGGACCAATCGTAGAAACTGGTGGACTTTGGAGCTGGTAGAATCTCCCTGTCCACTGGAGGACACAGGGGCATCATGAGATCTCTGGGCCTGGGCGGCCACTAGCTGGGTCAACCTACGGATGGCTCCTCTAAGGTCCCTATAAGAAACCCCGGGACCGGAAGCTGGAACTGCATCAGAATTAGGAATATCGGCGGGAGAGATGGTGGTACCTTTTGCCGCAGCTGGAACTGGAATGCTTGGATATGGAATCGATGGACCGGGCAGATTCAAGACCGGGGAGTCACTCTCACCCACGGCATCAGGTACATGATTCACAGCCTCACTCGGGGTGGTATTGGCCCCAAGGCCGGGTCTAGCTCTCTTCTTAGGTGTCATTACTGAAAAGATTTCGGAACAAAGCACGAGTTAGACATAGATATTTTCACATTTCACTTCACCGCACGATACAGAATGACAAAGAAGTGGGGAAATTTCCTAAATGTCCATGCAGCCCCCCACTTATAGATGTGGTCGACTTCACACCGATAAGCAGGGCTCTACCAGACACGGCTGCGAGACACCCTAGGACTCCTTTAAAACCTTACGCTCTGATACCAAGTTTGTCACGCCCCCAATTCGAAGGACATGACTGGCGCTCGATCGGGTAGCCCCAGTCAAGCGGACCTGGGTGCCTTTCCTACCCCACATGTTACCCCGCATTCTTTCATTACTTATTGGCCAAAAGAAATAACCATTTACAATTAAAAACACCTTTTTATTACAAAGCATACACATGGTACGTGATTTTTTAGCATGATTTACATTTTACATAGCCCAACATACAAGATACATATCGCTTTAGTTCATGACCCACATTTTCTGTCTACGAAGCCTCTAACACTGAAAAAGGATGATACAGTACTTGCCGGTAACAAGGCTCCGTCTATACCTTATACAAATATCAAGAAAAGTTCCCAAAACGTAGGCGGCATGAGCCACACAGGGCCCCGAAAGGAAAGGGGCTCACCAATTCAGCAGATGGAAAGTGATGAGGAGCTACGGTCGGTGGACTGGAGTACCTGCTATGGATCCACCAACAATCATAACACGAATGTAGCGCCCTCGGCAAAAGGGGCGTCAGTACACTGGAATTGTACATGTATGTATGAACAAACTTTGCGCCAAGTAAACATCAAGCCATAGACAAGTAAGTAACAGTAATAGAAACAACAATCAAATCCATAAGAAGGAACAATCAACCATTTCCACATTTCCACATCAATAAATTTCGCATTTTTGCTCATATTTTCATTTCAACAGTGATTTCGATCACTTTCCACCCTTATTACCTCGGCCACCCTTATCACCACAATCCACACCTTATTACTTAGTGTTGCGGCGCGCAACCTATCCCACCGTACAGTTTCATTTCACAAACAATGACAACAACAACAATGAACAATTCACAAAGATCACAACAACACTTCTTAAGAAGTAGCAACAATAATTTACAAGTATCTCCATAACCGTTAATACTAATTCCGTCATATTCAACAATTCACAAGCGTTTTACGTTACAACAATACTTGTCCACGATAAGCCATAGATGTTACTATCACAATTATTCCAGTTGCATCACTTACAATTTCGTTCCGTCATTTGTTTCTTAGCTAATACCACATATCATATTCGCAATCATGCCAATCACACGAATTTCACAATTTACCCACGTAGATGCCACATACCAAACATTTGAACACCAACAAGGCGATTTTACAAGGTCAAGGTTAGCCATACATACCTGGAGCTGAATTCCTTTTTAATTTCTACTTCCAATTCACCAAATAATCTAGCAACGTCAATATAGTGCACAAATTAATACACATAACTTAGAATTCAAGGTTCAAAATCACTACCCGAACATATTTAGGTTATTAACTCCTTCTTTGCAGAAGTCTTTGCTCCCACCCAATTACTCCTACTAGATTTTAGGTTTTAATTGACATGCATGCACAATTTCAACCATAACTTTCAAGAATTAATGCATTAGACCCCCCCCCCCCCTTAGTTTAAACCCGAAAATCAAGGAAAAAGGTTAGGGATTTTACCTGTAAGGATGGGGATGAGGACAATTACTTTGAATTTTCCCGGCCCGGATAGTTTTGAAGAACCAAATTGATGGGAATCGCTTTCTCTCTCAAGAACCCTCTCTTCCTCTCTCATTTTTGTTCAGAAGAATGTTAAAAATGAGGGGTTGGGGTGTTTTATTACAAAGGGGTCGGGTTTTAAAATATAGAAAAAATAGAAACCCGAGCAAGATCTGCGGTCGCATTCTGCGATCGCAGAATCGAAATGCGATCCGCAAATTGGACCGCAGAAGTGCCCCCAATACTCTGAATGGTCTGTTCGGGTCTGCGACAGGAATGCGGTCCGCATTCCTGTTATGCGGTCGCATCTTGCACCGCAGAACTAACCTCCATAAATCCTTGAGGAATTTATGCGACGATTATATGGTCCGTATATTGGTTATGCGATCACATAATGGACCGCATCTTCAACATCAATTTTGACAATTCTTCTGTTTCACTCTACGGCAGAAATGCGGTCCGCATAACTGATCTGCGACCGCATTCTGGACCGCATAATGAGAATTTTCTGGAAAATTTTGACTCTTGGTTTTTAAGTGCAAAATCAGTAAAATATTACATATTCAGAACTCATATACGGAAATTTTGACTCGACGAAGTGTTATGCCTTGAGTACAAATTTCACGGGGCCTTACACTCCGAATCTCTGTAGCTGAAGTAGGTCTAGAAAAATTATGAACTGCTTTAATCTTCTTAGGATCTATTTTGATACCATCACAAGACACAACATGACCAAAGAAGTAATTTGAGTCCACATTAGAATCCCACTACGAGAACTTGGTATAAAGCCGACGATCCTTAAAAGTCTATATACAACCAGCACGTGTCTCTCATGCTCCTCTCTACTACAAAACTAAACCAAAATATCATCAATAAACACAATAAATAAGGAATCCAAACAAAAACTTGAACACTCGGTTCATCAAGTCCATGAAGGCTGCTGGAGCATTAGTCAAACCAAATGACATCACTTAGAACTCAGAATGAAGCGGGTCCTGAAAGCTGTCTTAGGGACATTCCATGCCATAATCTTCTCCTGGTGATAGCTCAATCTCAGGACAATCTTGGGAAATACCTTAGCACCCTGAAACAGATTTAATAAGTCATCAACCCTAAGCAATTGATACTTATTATTGATGCTAACCTTGTTTAGCTACCGATAGTCAATGCACATCCTTCTCAATCCATCCTTTTTACAAACAACACCGACGCATCCAAATATGAAACACTCGGCCTAATGAATCATTTATACTACAAATTCTGGAGAAGTGTCTAAATAGTAAAATAATTAAAAAGGTGTAGCAGGTGTTCCGACTCAAATCATTTGCTAGATGATCCTAAAATCACTTCTGATAAGCTCAAGATAATCCTTATGAAATTTCACCCAAGATAGCATTTTGAATCACCCAATTTGGCCATAAAATGAGAGAGACATGATATTTTTAAGTTTGAAAGGAAGTCTTAAATTTATGGACGAAATCAGGGAGATAAACGGTACTTTCAATATGGTTGCACCAGAAACCAGCATTTGCATAATATTCATTTTAGCACTCGAAAGTCATTTTGAACCTCCGGGATAGGATGGTACAGATAACCAATCCATACCCAAAATCACATCAAAATCCACCATTCCAAGCAATATTAAGTAAACACTAGTCTCATAATCTCCAATAGCAACAAGACCGATACGCATGATCCACCATGATAGACTCACCAACTGATGTAGAGACATGCACAAGAGTATCAAGACAGCCACGAGGCATAGGCAAATGTGAAGCAATATATGATGACACATAAAAATAAGTAGATCCCCAATCAAATAACACAGAAGCATCTCTATGACATGACAAAACCATACTTGTGATCACAGCATCTGCGGCCATCGCCTAAGGTCTCCCTGAAAAATATAGTAATGGGTCTGACTACCACTGGCCTGACTAGCACCAACCCGACCTTCACCTCTAGGGCATCGTCTCACTACATTCCCTCCCCTTCTAGCTAGCTGAGTAGGGGGTGGTGCAACTGGCATCGGAACTACGGACTGAGAACCTTGATGAGTTACGCCTCTAATAAGTTTGGGACAATACTTCCCAACATGTCCAAGCTCTCCACACTCATAGAAAATATCGAGCCGAATAAGGCTGCTGATATTGATGTTACCCATGAGGACCTGAATATTGTTAGGCCTCGTAAAATTTCCCCCAGAACTTGGGGTTTCGTGGCGCCGAGGTATAGCAATGTGAATGAGGGTTGTAGAAATGGACTTTTTGGGTTGAACAGTGTGTTTGGGAGTTGAAGAAAATTTTTTTGGCCCTGCATGGCGTTTCTGGGTCCATTATAAGATCGCAGAACTGATCTGCGAACCGCATATCTGCCGCAGAATGAAGCAGAAATTTGAGCTAATTTTAGGACCATTATGCGACCGCATAATAATTTCACGGGTCGCACAATCCATCGCATACCAAACATCAAAAAATTCCGGAGGGAAGTTATGCAGCGCATTATGCGACCGCTGAATTGGTCTGCGGACCGCAGACCTGTCACAGAGTAAAGAAGAAAAAAACTAGTTCTGGATGGCCATTATGCGGACCGCAGAAGCGTTATGCGGTCACATATGGGACCGCAAGTCTGCATCGAGGCTTTATTTTTCTAATTTTTTTAACCCAACCCTATCTCGATATATAGATGTAAAGGGCCACTTTTGAAGCAAAAACCTGATATTTGTAGAGAGAGCAATTGCATTAGAGTGACAGGGGAAGTTCCTGAGCTTATTGTTCATGAATTCTTGCTCAAAGTTGGAGAAAGCACAAGGAAAAAATCATTAGGTCCTCATCCTAAAGGTAACATTCTACTCCCTAGTCCTCAATTTCGTGATTTTACTTAAAATAGGTAGTGAGAAAACAAATTCTTTTGTAGGGGAGTTGATCATTATGCATGCATGCACTATCATGGGTTATGGGAAGGTAGTTGAGCTCAAATGGGTAGATCTTGGTTGTGGGGTGAAGGAAATCCACCACGGGAGAACCTAGAAATCATAATGCCCACCTTATGTTTGATAAAATGCTCAAATGAGTTGGAACCATGAACTCCTTCCTAATTTTTGTTCAATTTTGTTATATTTCTAAATAGATCGATGTTGCTAAGATTTCCAGAACATTGTAGTAATCTAAGGAAGCTCAAAGCGAGGTATGTTGGCTAAACTTCTCTATTAGTATTAAATCTCACGATGTTCGTGTAAGTTCCGAGTTGTTCATTTTAAACTTTCTATTCCAAATAAGCTTGGTGTCAAAAGGGATACATACACATCTTCAAAATGTGTTCCGAATATTCTTATGATAGTATGTTGTTCTTCACGAGCGTGTTCAAAGCATGAGTCATGTATTAAACTATTGTGACTTCAAATCATGTTCAAATGGAAGTTGTTATGTCAAATTCTGTAAGAAACCCCCATGTGCCTAACACCCTTACTTGCTCACATATATATTTAAAGTCTTATTTTGAAAAGCCTTGTTGTTGATTATCCATGATGAAATTTGAAAGTGAAAGAAAAGAGCATGAAATATGATATAGCGTTATGGCCATTGGTGCCAATGAAATGAATGATACGTAAAAGATTATGAAATGATTAGTAAATCCTTTAAATATTAAATGCTTTGGGAGTATCGTTTAGTCACCGAGTAAGGTTAGGTCAAAATAACCTAACCCCGAAACTACATGTGCCGGTGTAGGAGTGATTGAGGGGTAAATTCCCGTATTAATATGATGAGGTTGTTTCCCCTTATATGTGATGAGATTGATGTGTTGAGATGTTTCCCCTTAAATGGGATGATATTATTGCTAGCGAGATGTGATGTGATATCGACTCACACGGCATTGTGGTGAGACGGCATAGCCGATCGGGCTAAGATCGGATGTCATGCCGCGCACATGGGGTATTGTGAGTGGATTTCTCAAGGTGAGACGACTTAGCCGATCGGGTTGAGATCGGACTCCGTGCTAAAAACACGATGGTGGATCGGTGCTAAAGATCTCCCAACATGAAAAGAAGGAACTTACTTGAAATTTACCTTTCCCCTAACTTGTCGCCCTGATATTGTTTCAGTCCCTTATTAATTTCATGTTTCCTTCTCCATTCACTATTACTCGTTCTATTGAGAGGTGTTTACTTTTACATACTAGTACTATTTCATATGTACTAACGTCCGTTTTACCGGGGGTGCTGCATCTTTAATGGATGCAGGTGGTTCCATAGCCGGGGCCTTGTTGCCGGTACTGTCGTAGCACTCTTTTGTTTCTGTTAGAGGCTCCGTGATGTTTGGTCAAAAATACATATATTTATCTATTATTGCCTCACATTCTAGTACTTTAAATCATCTATGAGTGTTAATTATATTATTTTATGCTTAATATTATATTTTAACTGTGTAGGAATAAAGCAGTGTGAAGATAAAGAGATTTGAAGCAAAATTGACTAAAACGTGGAAGGAAGAAAAGAAAGAAAAATTAAGGAAGAAGACAAGAGGGGAAACCCTTTGGTGTTTGTCCCCCCAAGCAAAAGGCAAAAGAATAAGGTATAAGAATGCAAATCAGAACGCAGCAAGAAGGAATCGCAAAATCGTCATTGCTTTATACGCCAGGGCCAACGCTAGGCACTGGTCTGGACGCTGGCGACGGGGTACTCTCCTATAAAAGGGTTCCTAGAACTATTTTTGAGGGAAAGAATGTTTTTGATACATCTTGCATTTTCGTATGTTAAAGTTTCGTCGTAAGTTAATTGACATAAGTTTGGGAATGAGATTTTTTTGAGATTATAAGTATTATGCTATTTCAAGCAAGTGATAAGTAAATTCGTGAATGTGAGAGGGTAAGCAAATCGATGAGAATGAATTTTGTCGAAGTTTGGTATTTTGAGATAAAATATGGTCCGGACTATAAATACCCGGTATTTATGGACTAGTGTCATACAAGGTACCATATGACCATGATAGTAAGGTTTATAAGGTGTGTTAAAAAAGAGTAGTATTCTAAGTAATTTAGGATAATTCGTAATTATGTGGGTAATTGGTTAATTATTGGTTAGTGAGAGATTAACAAGTTAATCAAGAGATTAGTGGATAATTAATTAAAATTGTGGATAAGTTTAAATGCCAAAATGTGGCAGCAACTTAACTTACGGTTGATGACTCTTACAAGCCACTTGATAAAGCTTTGGCTTAGTCATCACATTGGAAATGCTTAGTCATATATCAATAACGTTAAGAATAAGATCAATAACATTACTTCTCTCATTCATTTTAGGAATGAGATCAATGATGTTAGTCATTGGCTTAGACATCACCTTTGCAAATTAATGTTATTAGCTCAAAATTTTGCAATGGTAACGTGAGATGTCTCTGAAAAACTACACGGTTCAACGTGAAATGCTAATTCAAAGAAGTTCCGGTACAATCTTTCTCAAGAATATCATACGGATTTTTCTCTACTACTCCAGGTATGTTAAGGCTATTCCTTCTTTTTTTTGGCATGATCCATGCGATACAAACGAAACGAGCAAATGCACAACTTCAATAAATGACTCTATTCATAGAAATACTAGAGATGCTTATGTTCTTAATTCCCATGTGTCATATTATTCTATCATCTGTTCATGGGTCTCAAAAATACGTAAGTTGGTAAAGTTTATTTCATGATATTAATCAGAGGTATAATGGTCTTATGACGTACCAAGATATTTTATTAACGTATTTCATATGAATTTCATGCATTTATACATGCACATTGATCCATGACAAGATGGCATTATATACACATACATACATATATATATATATATATATATATATGTGTGTGTGTGTGTGTATATATATGTCCACAGTGGCCGAAATGATATAATGGGATGCCCTCCGAGGCCTGATGATGTTATGAAACATGTACCTATGCACGACATGACATTCATACGCATATGCATGACATTATATTTATTTCATGAATTACAGAATTATCCAGACTTACAGGTTGAGTCATTTATTCTACATTTCTTCCATGTCTGTTATGTACTTATTTATGTGCCTTACATACTCGGTACATTATTCGTACTGACGTCCCTTTTGCCTGGGGACGCTGCATTTCATGCCCGCAGTTCCCGATAAACAGGTCGAGATCCCTCCAAGTAGGCTATCAGCTCAGCGGAAGATGTTGGTGCGCTACATTTGCTTCGGAGTTGCTTGTTTAGTTAGTATGATTTAGACGTGTATTGTTTGGTATGGCGGGACTCTGTCCCGACCTTTATGAAAATTATGTATTCTTAGAGGCTTGTAGATAGATGTCATGTACGTAAAAGATTATATGGCCTTGTCGGCCTATGTTCAGTATACAAGTGGTTATTTTGGCCTTATAGGCCTATATGTCTTATCTATAAGTTGGTATCGCATGTTATGTTCTACTCATCTAATGGCAGCCTTCCGGCTCAGTTATCTATGATAGTATGACATGAAAGGATATGTTATGTTGGTACTCGGTTGAGTAAGGTACCGGGTGCCCGTCGCGGCCCATCAGTTTGGTTCGTGACAAAAGTGGTATCGGTGCAATTCAGTCCTAGAGAGTCTACAAGCTGTGTATAGTAGAGTCTTGTTTATGCGTGTGTCGTGCACCACACTTATAAGTAGGAGGCTACAAGGCATTTAGGACTGTCACTCTTTCTTGTTAGTCTAGATCGTGTGGTAGAGCTCAATTGTAAGAACTCAACCTAAACTCTATCTTATTCATAATACGACGATGCCTACTTCCAGAAAGATAGGTGGTATGAGATATAGTTGTGGAAGTGTTGAGTTAGAAGAACTCGATTTTTGCATCATGCTTATGATGGATAAATATGAAGTATTCAATAGACCATGTGTATACTAAGATGTGTAAGCTTCTTGATAAGGATCCCTAAGGCAAGAATCCCTATCCACTTTTACGATAGGAAAAAAAAGAATCGAAAAGTAGACATAAGTTCAAGCAAGCAACAAAAGCAAGGTGAAAAAGGGTACGAGGTACCCAGTTAATGAAGATTATCGGTATTTTCGACTCAGGCAGAGAAATATAAGCATTTTGAGTTACCTTCAATAGTGACAGAGGTATGTACAATTGGTCACACCCATTCCAGATATGCCCTATGGGGGTTAACAAAAGTAGTATAAGAGGAGGATGGGATATCTGGATCCAGTTGGGGTTAGAGTGACCCAAAATGGTGAATGGAATGGTTGTGTTAGTTGACATTTCCGAAGGATATTGCAAATGTGCTAACAGATCTCCTTGTGAGACACCCAGATGGTGTACTCTAGAATAGTATAGCTAGATATGAATACTAGGATGTTCAAAGACAGGCACTGGAATCCTCGAAGGAATAAATATTACCTTCGTATGGCTCCCATCCCTAGTAGAACGAGGATGCTAGGCAACCCGATGAGCCAATGGATGAAGCAAGGGGAGCTAAAAGCAAAAGAATATCTTGTTGAAGTTTTCAAAAGAAAGTAATAGGCAGAAATATTAGCGGGAAAATAATAAGAGAGTTAATAAAGCATTTTGAGTAAGATGTGATACATGGATGGCAATGGTGTATCAAAAAAAATGAATGAAAAAAAAATAACAGTATTACAGAGTCTATCGACAAGGGAAGGAAAAGACAGGAGGTGACAGGCCACGAGACAACAAAAGAGTATAGGCCATAAAGTCATATCCTCATTTCTGGAAATAAGTTCGTGACTCTAACGTGATTAACAGAAGGAAAAGCTAGACCCCAGAGTAATAGAAATCAGCATGGACTTGTGAACAGGATAAACCAAACATGAATTAGGGACTGAATGATTGTCACGACATCATGAGAATTTCGGGTTTCGTTCTGGCAATAATAGAATGGACAACAGAAGAAGATACAAGAGAAATTCAGAGAATGGTCATTCAAGCAGACGCTTCCCTAAAGAAAGCAATGTGAGTAAAGTTAAACTCAACGGACTGTCTGTTCCAGTTATACTAAGTGTCACCCTCGCGAGCATGGAATTTTGTTATCCTTGGTACAGAAGGATTACCACAAGGCAAGTAAGGGCCATCGATCATGTGAAAAGACGCCAAAGATGAAGAGGTAAAACATATATAGGTAGATCGTCGTAGCGCCAACTCTCAGCACTCCCCTAAAGGGGGAATATGGAGTGATGTGGCGTGAAGTCAGAATTTAGTGGTTGCACTTATTAAAAAATGAAATTGTAAAGGAAGAATGCAAAAAAAATGAAAAATAAAATGAGATTGCACTTATTAAAAGCCTACAGATATGCTACGATTCTAGAACATTATATAAGCACGACATCAAGAAAAGGAAGTAAGGGTTGCTGCCCGGAATGTTATTGATAGATAAGGAGCCAGTGCGTGAGGTAAGTTAAGACAAAAGAAATAACCCAATAAAGATTATGAGGAATATGGATATGAGGATGGGGCAACGAGTAGTTAGTAGTTGATTCAAGAAGAGCCTAGTCATGACTAGACAAGAGGTTACAGAAAAATCAGCAGATCACGCAAGATAAATATATTGAACCCTAACATGGATAATTCAACCTTGCAGTAATGTCATCATAATACTTGACATATATTCAGATAGGAGTCGGGGTAGTTAAAGGTACTGTATGAATGTTACAGGAATAAAAGAGAGTGCCACTGAGAAGACAGTCAAAATATCAGTTCAGAAGCAATCCTACAAGCACAAGGGCGTGGAGGTAAGAACTACGGATTATTATAGGTGACTATGAACATCAAAAATTCCATCGGGTATGCGATGTAATTAGCTCGCGGCTTTACAAGAGTCAGAAGGTCTTCCCTAAGTACTACAACGAAAGACTAACTGATGAAATAAGGAAGAAGGCTTCAACCTAAACATGGTAACTCGAAGGGGAAAAAAATGGTCATGTAAAAATAGTCTCACTACAACATTGTATGCACGCTATTAAAAAGTGGCACCTATTGTGGCTAACGAACGGGAAGTAACGTCATAAATAGTATTCCAGATCATATGAGTTGCACGAAAATTTCGGCATGCGTGAGAACACAGATAAGCAAAGTTTGCACGCAACAAGGGGGCAAAAAGACCAGGAAAAGCAATTGCTTGCGTTTGAAGAAAACTGAAGTGGAACGAAGGGAATTATTCGATTAATGATCAGCCATAGAAGACTCCGGTATAAGTTCAAAGAAGGAATTGGGTCTAGGTCATAGACAAAGAATTGAATCATTAGAAGATTGTATCATGGTTTTCCATAACGTCCATGAAAGTCTAAAGTAATAACAAATACCTTGAGCCGTAGATTGGAAGATAGCTTAATCCTACACGAAGTTTGATCAAAGGGAAGAGGAAACTAAAGAGTTACATCAACTAAGTAAATCAGGAGTCTGATTATTGGACCTAGAAAATAATAGAAATTGTGATCGAGGACATTGCAGGACCAACCTTAATATCAAAGGTACAAGAGAGATAGTACAACAACCATAGTCTATAACAGCTCTACGATAAAGCCCGCTAGAAAAGTAACAGCTCCACGATAAAGCCCGAAAGGTCTAATTAGAGAGTAAATGAAGATTTAGAGACGATGCGATGTCTCACTAGATGTTGATATCCAATTTTCCCCTATATTATTTTCAAAATGCGTATACATCTTTAAAACCATGCATGAGCATCAATTGATATCTTTCCATGATTTCTGCATTTTTCAAAGGATTTTATTAATTTATCCCAGTATTTTATTATATAAACAATTACTAATTGCATCACAAATGGTTTTATAATTATTTTACTGATTAATTTGTATCATTTATATTTATACTAAGCTTTAATTATTTCATAAATAGCCACATTTACATTTTTAGGGTTATAATTGCAATAGCTTTGCAATAATAGCCCATGTGTGCATAATTACTTTATTTCACCAGAAAATAGCTTTTGATATTTTTATAATATTAAGTAATTATTTAAAATCTTTTTTATGCACCAACAACATTTTTTATAATTTATTTTCTATTTTCATATATTATTTTATCAATTAATTGGGTATTTGACAAATAGCCTCTTTAAATTTATTTTAATTTCGGACCTAGCCCAAAACATTACTCCCAACCCAATTAAAATACCCACAGCCCAAATGCCCTGACCCATTTCATAAAACTCGTCCAACCCCCTAATCAAATCCTGGTCGTTGATCTCAGAGATCAACGGTCCAGGAAAGAGTTACCATTTTTAATAAATCTCCCACCCCCAAACCCTACTGACTTTCCCCATTCCGCCGCCTCTGTTTCCTTGTTCTCCTCTCTTCTATCTCAAGCTCTCTCCTAACCCTAGCTGCCGTCACCGGAAAACACCCCGTTCCATGGGATTTCTCTATGATTTCAGGCCTTCACCGGCCTCTTACCTTTTCTGTTTATTCGATTTGTTAGTGGTTTGAAGGAATCTCAAAAGACTCAACTCAGAGTCGACCTAAACTCTTCATTTTTGATGAACCTGCCTTGTGTTCATCGCTATGTTTTTCAGTATTGTTATCTTTATGATTATGGCTTGAAACTCCGGTTCTTAGCAGGATTTTTCTCATCTTGCTCCATTTTTCAAAACCCTAATCTCTTTCTACTTGAGTATATTCAGATCCTTGTAGATCTGAGATGATCTTAAGTTTATCTGGTATTTTCTTTGAAAAACCTTCTGTTTTTCCTTATTATTAATCGATTTCAACGTTTTTTAAAACTAGGGCTTCCTCTTAAGTTCTCTGCAAAAAGGTTCTAAAGTTTCTAAATGTTTGAATCTGATTATCTTTACTAGTTCTACTGATTTTTTATGCCTATGTTCTAATCCCTTGTTTGTTTAATTATATCACTGTTCGTTCAATATTTGCCCGTTATTCTTTGTCCTGTCAATTAACAGAGGATAATTGATTTTATCCGCCTAATTAGGGTTTGGAATCATATCTTTCTGTTGAAATTAGTACTTCCCTATGATTTTTACCTATTTTCCTTATTTATGACTCCTAATTGGTACTACTTGCCTTAATTAGTTTATTAGCCTGATTTCTAGGTTGTGATTTACTCTAACCGACTTATAAATGGCCTATGACTTATTTCATGCCTTATTTGAATTCCAATCTGAGGCTGGTGATTGATTCCCCTTATTTTAAGGTGTCTTTCCCGGATTCTGTTTGTACTAATTAGTTGGGTTTCGCCCCAATTAACTGACTGATTTTTATTTGTATACCTTAGTTTTTTACTCTATTATTCTTTGCCTTATTTGTTTTACCTTGCTAAGTGCTATATAAACCCATTCTGATTTCTTTGAAACACACGAACACACTCGGAGAGTCGCACTCACACACAAACTCTTGCTCTTATTCACACACACTCTTTATTGCCAATTTTTATGTTACTTGTGTTTGCTGAACTGTCCAGCCGACTGAAAGCCAAGGCTAGACTATTCGATTTTGCATACTTTCACCTTCCTGTTTGCTACCTCTTAACTGGTATGCCTCCACTTCTACTATCATCCAATATGCTATGAAGTTAAACCTATATGCTTCCTGTTTATTGATCTTAATCAGCATGACTACTTCTGTGTAGATAGACTCATGTCTTTCCTATTTACTGCTCTTAATCAGCATGACTAATTCAATTATCATTCAATATGCTATGTAATTAGACCTATGTGCTTCCTATTTATTGCTCTTAATCAGCATGTCTATCTCTGTTACTATGTCCTATTGAGTATGTTATGTAATCTGTCTGTTGTAGATATCAACCTGCCTCTGCCTACTTTATGTTTCTATTAACTATCATGCCTTAACTCTTATGAATTTGTCTTGTCCAATATGTCAATATTGTTCATACACTTTAGCATGTTCCTGTTTGATCCAGGATACTTGTCTACTTGTTTCTCAACTAGCATGCTTTCCTTCCTGTCCTGTTTTATGTGCCTACCTTAACAAGTTCCTGATTAATGATTTCTATGCTCTCGACCCCTGCTGCCTTTTCAATGTAATTGTCTGATTAGGACTCTGATCCCAACATGCTATTCCCTGTTTAATACATGTACATATGCTCACCTAGTGATAACTAATGAACTAAGTCAATCCCATGCAATGTGGAACCTTGTTTGAATTGATTGTGACTCTGTCCTGTCTGCTGTTTAACTGCTGGAATACATGTTTGAACTCAATCTGCTCAATATGGTCTTGTTTGTAGTTTTAATCTTGTAACCTGTTTCTACTCACTTTTAAAATCCAAACTATTTTTTTCCTAAAACTATCTCCTACTTTCATATACTATTTTCAACTCCTACTCTTAGATATCTAGGGTCCTGCCCCTCTAGTGTGAGCACTGTCTAGGAGTCCATGGAACTCCTCCGAACTCTGACACACTGGGACTGGCCTTTCCAAACTTGTTTACAAAAACTACTTCTTTGAAAAGGTTCTGGTGTGAGCATTGCCCGGGGTCACTGAGGCCCTTGGGAACTTTGACACACCAGAAGCCCATTTGGTGTATTATGGACTGCCTGTTGCACTCCAGATTTGATTGAAGGCCTGGCTTCCAGGTTTACTTTTGGGCCTGTCAAGGCTGAATATAGTATAGTAATTTTTATTATGCGATTAATTTGTTTTGGTCTGTAATAATAATTCTTCTAAAAACATATATGGGGTTATTAGTAAAGCTGGGAGGGATTTTTATATATGTTTGTTGAGATCAGGTAGAAATCATGCCTATAGGTTGTTGTGATTATTTATATACATTAGAAACCATGCCTATATGCCTTATCTTCATATTTGTAACGAATTCCCACTTTACATCATAGAAATCCTGTTATAGGATATTTATTAATTCTGTATCAAAATTCATGTTCATGCATATTCTCAAGTTTCAATGTGCATTAGAACCCATGCCTATAGGATATTTTTTGGGAATTATCAACTCGTATAACATTCTGCTCACTTAGGTATCATGTACATAGGAAATCATATTTGAAATCAGCATGAATACTTAGATATCATGTCGATAGGAAATCATATTTAAAATCAGTTTGACAACTTAGATGTCATGCCTATAGGGAACGTGAATAAAATCAGTTTCTATGCCGTAAAATATCGCTTGTAATTAGTTCAGCACCTAGAAAGCATGCCTATAGAGACTAAAGGATAAAAATTTGCCTGTTTAAATTAATCACTAGGTTTATAATTGTGTGTTGATTAACGTTTAGATACCATGACTATACATTTATGCCCGGTTATCACCTAGGTAAGCATGTAGGGCAATTAAAACTGTGTTTGTTTGACTGCTTATAAACGGGCCCAGCTTCAGTAAGTGATAAAAATCAGTAGGCAAACTGATAAGTATTCGCTGCCTCGCCTTAATAAAGCTGCTGCATATTCGGTGCTCATTTAGATATCCTGCCCATAGGACCCTAATGGTTTTAAAACTGCTTGTTTAAATAGTGTGCATTTGTTTGTCTATTTGTGGAGGTAAATATGAGACCCCTTAAGTGATCTTTTATGTGACAGTCCTACTTGTTTTGTTTGTCGCTTATTTTTCTCGTTTTAAGCACCATAGGTGAGTCTAGAACCACCTTAAATAGAGGTCCTAAACACCTCCAGGGCCACATGTAAGGGATGGGTAGTTCATGCATAGGATACGTATTCGATGTTGTTAGAACGCTTAGGTAATAACTAAGGGGAGGGTAATCGGGTAGTAAAGGATATTATGACTTATGCGCTAATTCTATGTGTAGCACCCCAGCTTGGGGACGATTACCAAGTATTGCACAGAAGTGATCCTATAGGCTAAAAACCTAGGACCTCCTTTATTCCCGTTTTACAATAATCTCTATTTGTTTAGATTGCTTTATGACTAATTCGCTTAAATTGAGATTGGCTGGGACCCACCATTGTGGACCTCGAGGGGTGCCTAACACCTTCCCCTCAAGGTAATTTTGAGCCCTTACCCAATATCTGGTAATGTAAACTAGTACGCGAGTTTTTTGTTCTAGGTGCCCTAACACACTTTAATCCGTTAGGTGGCGACTCTTCAAGCCTCATACCCAAATCCCAAAAGGAATGGAGTTGTCCCCAAAATGTCGAAACCCGGACTCCGCGAGGAAAAAAGGGGGCGCGACGGCATGGTGACTCTGCTGGGGATATTTTAGGCTCTTACCATAACAAACTTGTTTTTGTGAATTAGTCTTAAGCATGCTTTATTCGGTTAATACATGTGCACCCTTTCCCTTTCCCCCTTATTTGGATTTAATTGCCTATTTTTCAAGCATTTACGATTTCCTTTGTTACAGAAACTGACTTGTCTCCTTGTTTACTTGCTTAAACGTCTTTTAATTATTACATATTGCATTTATCATTTTTAACGTGCAAATGCGTGACAACATGCTATTTATTGTTGCATAAATCATTCTCGACATCATATTCCACTCGCGCGTAATCAATCCTATAGCAACGTTTTATGAGTGTTTGCGCCCTTCCTACATATTACCCTTTAAATTCGGAAAAGAGTATTTGCGGTAAAACTAGTCGATCAGTGATGCAGTCGACGGTTCCATGCCTTTCCCCCTCAAGTTGTCCACTTGAGGGTACCAGTCTAGACCTCTCTAGAAAACTTACTCTGATTAATTGTGCAAGCATCATGGTCAAACCTAGCCGGGTTTGACCACATAATAACCCTTCAAGACAAGCCTCATCCAAAAGTCCATCGGGTTTCCCATAATCCCAACGGACGCAACCACGATTGTGTGCATTAATTTTGGAGAAATAAATACCAAAATTCTAATCATTGTTGTATAAATAGTCAGATCTGGAGGGGGAAAGGGCCTAAACATATTTGTTTTGCAGAAAACGAGGCACGAAGTCACCATGTTCGGCATGGTCCGTAACATACCACCATTGTTGCTAGATTAGTGGGAGGATCGTCCATCAAGTGATAAGAATCATGTGAAAAGGGTCTTGGGAAATTTTCCTTTTTTATTGGACCTCTAGCAAAATAACATGTTAAGCGAAGCTGCCACAATGTTCTGGGACAAAGAATGAGCCGTGTTCCGCTTTGGAGACATAGAAATGACCCCTCTCTTGGAAGAAATAGGGGGATTCGCTGGGCTACATTGGGATAGTCCTGGTTTATTGGTGCCGAAAAATCGCACTACTAGGGGTTTTTTGAAGATGATGGGATTAAAAAAGAATGATGACTTGGAGTGCCTGAAAAATTCCTACATACTCTTCGACTTCCTCTATGAACGATACGGTCACAACAGATCTTATCGTATTTTTGATGATGAATTCTCCATCACTTCCTTAGGTTGGATTCACCGCGAGGTTTTTGTGTTCATCGTTGTTTCTTGGGTATGTTAGTGTTCCCGATCCAAGGGGACAGAATCCACACCAGACTGGCCACGGTAGCCAAAACCTTGATGGATGGGATCGAGGGGCAGACATATACAATTGTCCCTATGGTCATAGCAGACATATACCGAGCCTTAGAGCGCTGTCAGAAGGGGTACAAATACTTCGAGGGTTGTAATCTGCTGTTACAAGTTTGGTTGTTAGAGCATCTCCAAAAAGGTCACTACCGTCAAGAGCTTTCCATCACATCTTTCCATCATCCTAAGAGAATGACTTATATCCCAGACAGGTTTGCTCAACCTGAAAATGCTATAGGATGGGCGCCGTTTTTTAGCAATTTTACCGAGGATCAGGTTCAATGGATGTTCGAATGGTTCCCTTCTGACGAGGGGCATATACTCTTATGCTCCCATTAGAGTTATGAGTCAGGCAGGTAGGAAGAAGGTCATACCGCAAGTTGCTAAAATAAGTCACTACAGGGCCGATTTTCAGGATGATGACGTCCCATACAAATGCGAAGCTCAGCACATGTGGCATTTCAAAGTTATCGTGGAAAAGGATACAATCGAGCCAGATCGATATCATGCTGGTCATGTGTACTTTTGCCCATAATGGTTAGAGCATAACATAGCAGGAATATTCGAGCCAAGGGTTGGTCTAGGGAATAAAGTCATAGATGAAGTTGCCGAGGCACAAGTGAAGTACAACAAACTGCGCAAAAGAGTTCACGAGTCCGAGGCCGAGCACATGGAGTGACATAAGACTGATATGGAGCTAATTAATGAATGGAGGGAGATGGCGCTTAAATCAAGCAAAAGGTTGGAATATCTAGAGTACAGTCTGATGGAATTGGAGGGAAAAATGAGGAAGATAGTCACCGATTGCCAGAACACTGAAGGAAGCGAAGGAGGACATTTAGCAAGGGCATACCTACTACTGAGCCTACGCGAACTGGGGAATTTGATCGACGAGGCCAAAAACATCCAGCCTGGAGAAGGTCCTTCTGGGACCAAGTAGATTAGGTTTATTTGTTTTTTCAAATGTAATAAGGTCAAGTGCCATTAGTGACTTATCTTATTTAGTGTCGTTTTAGATTCATCTATTTTTACATTAATGAAATGAGGCAATTATTGGCACTGAAATTCTCCAAATCAATTCGTCGCTAAGCCTACCTCGGGCACAACGAGGCTCCCAAATTAGGACGCGGATTTACATTCCCGCAAAATGTTTTTAAATACTGCAAATACTTTCAGAATCCTTACTAACTTGTTAACCTTTTGTTTTCTTTTTTTATTATTCCCATCCCCTAAGGTTGGTTCACATATACTGGCATCATCAGCATATCACACCAGATCTAGAGACCCTTCACCTCCTCCTCCTCCGAGTAATCCGAAAAGCAGAGGAAAAGCTCAGATGGATGACTTGAGTTGTATCCGAAAAGAAAATGCTGAGAATATTGAAACTTCAAACGGTCGGAGTACCCCGGCCTAGAATGATTTGGTCCTATGATTAGAGCAGAAAATACTGGAGTTACAAGGAGAACTTGAGCAGGTTCGCAACTTGGCAAACCTCTCCCTCACTCTGAACTTCCCAGACGTAAACCAACAAAATGTTCAAAACCCAGCGCCTCCTCCAAATACGCCAAACCAACGTCCACAAAATCCTTCCGCACCCCATCAATACGCCACACCCCCTAAAAATCCCAATCCTCTATCGGTACCAACTCCTCCACAACACCATAATCAACCAACCCAGTACCCACAAACCACTACCTATCACACTCCTCAGAACACACCACAACCTATTCCCGATCCACAAAACTCAACCAACGACCACCACTACACCCAAATCCCTAGCACCCACCATAATAACCCCATATACGTGGAGACGCTACCTCACTCCACTCAACTAATCTCCTATACACCCGAATTTGCTGAGAAGGACCTGCTTATCAAGAACATGGCCGAGGTGCTCAAGAAGTTGACAAGTCGAGTTCAGGGTTTTGAAGGAGGTAAAGGGATAGAAGGTCTGAACTATGTGGATTTGTGCATATAACCATATGTGGAACTGCCGGAGGGTTACAAACCTCCCAAGTTTGAAATGTTTGACGGAACGGGTGATCCCAAGGTTCACTTGAGAACTTATTATGACAGGCTCCTGGGGGTCGGAAAAGATGAAAGGATTCGAGTGAAGCTCTTCATGAGAAGTTTTACCGAAGATGCCCTGTCCTGGTATTTAAGCAAGAATCGTAAGCAGTGGGCCAATTGTCTGAGCATGGAATCAGATTTTATGGACCGGTTCAGGTTTAACACGGATAATGCACCAAATGTCTTCTATATCCAGAACCTAAAGAAGAAGCCAACTGAGACTTTTCGCGAGTATGCTACTCGGTGGAGGTCGGAAGCAGCCAAGGTCAGACTAGCATTAGACGAGGAATAGATGAACAAGTTCTTTGTCGGAGCACAGGACCCACAGTATTATGAAAGGCTAATGGTCATTGAGAATCATAAGTTCTCCGATATCATCAAACTAGAAGAAAGGATTGAAGAGGGTATTAAGAGCAGAATGGTGACTAATTTTGAGGCACTGCAAGCCACGAACAAAGCATTGCAATCGGGTGGCATATCAAAGAAGAAAGAAGTAGGGGCAGTAATGGTGGCCCAAGGCCCAAAATCTCCACTCACATACCAAACACCTCCACCTACTTACCACCCCTCACCTCCCAAATATTCTCAACCCGCCACCACCTACCACACTTATAACACCCAGCCAACCTACTATCATTCACCTCCAGCTCGTCCAAATTACCAGAAACCCCAACCTAATTTTGATCGCAAAGCTAAATCCATTAACCAGCTGTACGAAAGATTGAAGGTTGCTGGTTATGTCACCCATATTCCCGCTGTGGGAATGGAAAATTTATCTCAATGGGTCAACCCGAACAAAACCTATGCATATCATTCTGGTATGAAGGGGCACACCATTGACAAGTGCCGAACATTGAAGGATAAGATTCAGACATTGATTGATAACAAGGTCATACAGGCGAAGGAAGCTGCACCCAACGTCCGCAACAATCCTCTTTTCCAGATCATAGGGGCGAAGGGATCAATGTGATAGAAACTGATGAGGAGTGGGATCCCGAGGGATCAAGCAGAATTATCAAAGAGGGCGACGATCCTGTGAAGCCCGCAGTCTCTCTCAATCCTATTGTGGTCCAGGTACAGCCGCCAGTTTAGGTTGAGGTAGAAGTAACACTGCCTGCAACCACACCTGTTCCATTTGAGGTAGAAGTGGCCACATATTTCACAGTGACAGTACCAACCACACCTCCTTTCAAATTCAACGCCATACCTTGGGATTACGTTGCCGAAGCTAGGCGAAAGGGAAAAGCAAAGATGGAAGAATCTGGTGCCGCACAGGGATTGACCAGAACTGGAAGGATATATACACCCAAAAATTGGGAGGATCAAGCAAGGAGGCTGCTGCCAAACAACCTGTCATTGAAACTGGACCGGACGATCTTTGGAGGAAAGTACAGGCGAAGGAATACTCTGTCGTCGATCATTTAAACAAGACCCCTTCCTAGATATCCATCTTGCCACTATTGCAAAATTCAGAGGCACATAAGAATGCTCTAATGAAGGTGCTGAATGAAGCTTATGTGCCCAACAATATCACCAGTAGAGAGATGGCCAACATGGTAGGGCAACTACTTGAGAGTCACAAGATTACCTTCCACGAGGATAAACTACCGCCTGAAGGGTTATGTCACAACAGAGCACTGCATATCACGGTACAGTTTGAGGACAAACTTATCGCCAGGGTCCTAATAGATGGGGGTTCTAGCCTCAACATTTGCCCACTGACTACTCTGAAAAGGTTGGGCAAAGATTTCCACGAGATACGGGCAGGAAGTATGAACGTGAAAGCATTTGATGGGTCTTAAAGGGACACAATTAGGGAGATTAACCTTTGTCTATATATGGGACCAACTTGGTTCGATGTTGAGTTCCAAGTACTAGACATATCAGCTACATACAATCTTCTATCGGGTCGACCTTGGATACATGCTGCTGGGGTCGTGGCTTCCACGCTACACCAGGCTGTGAAGTTCGAATGGAGCCATCAGGAAGTAATCATTCACGGAGATGGAAGTAACCCCATTTACACCAGTCGAACTATCCCTGTTAGCGAGAATAGAAGAAGGTTGGGCGGAGAAACTTATCACCACATTGAACATGTCAACGCAATTGAGAAGGACAAGTGGTGGAGTAACAAAATAGAAAGCATACTGGCATGGTCTGGGAATGAACCCGTCAAAGGGGTTGGGAAGGATCTCCAGGGCATTACCAAACCGATAGAGTTAAAACGTCACGGCACAACTTTTGGGCTGGGATATCCATACACCTGGAAAGAATATGATGATTGGTCGCCTCCATGGCATGGTCCTTATTACCCTCTCGAGCAGCCAGTACCACACCTAAGTAAGACTTTTCACCAGGCCGATACAATATGGGGGTCTGTAGAGGAAGAAGCTTTGGCTTTGTTGAGAAACTTGTTCCTAGAAGATGAGAATATGGATTGCAATGTGATAATTGAGGAGGAGGAGTAAGAAGGCCTCACCATTCAAACTGTGGAGAAGGGAGCTATTCTCAGGAATTGGACTGCCACAGCATCCCGGGCCCGCCGAGTTCCTGGGTAGCTTGGCAATTAGCCTAATTTGTTTTATAGCCATGCTAGGCATTTAAGATATTTTCAGTAATTTTGTCTTAAAGATGCATTTTGTTTCGAAATAATTGCTCGAGTCATCGAGTTGTACTTGTTTTGATATATTTTCAAATTTAATCAATGCATTGCTATATATTTGTTTACCTTGAAAATAGTAATTACGATTAAATTTGATTTTGTGGTTCTAAAAATACGTGATTTATTTTTATGCTAGTTGTTAGGTAGTAGGTGTTAAGCGCGAGACTAGAAAACAATATAAGAGCCCGAAGATAGCGTGGCAAGCAAACCAAGAGACCGTGAGACGAGGTCTCGAACTAGCCTACACGGGCCTCGAGGTTAAGCTGATGGGCTCGACTGAAGATGGTGATGAAGGACTAACAGTGCGAAGAGCTTTGATGAGGGCTCTTTATGATCAATGATGAGTAATAAATGAAGAACAATCAATGGAACACAATAAATGTAGGCAATATAATAAATATAAGCAATAAAATCAAGAGAGAGTATGTTTTAGTTAGAGAGCAGAGAATGTTCTTGTTCTTGTATTGAATATCGTCCCCCTCTACAAAATGATAAGGGTCCCCTTTATATAGGAGGGGGAATTCCAACATGGTACATGCGTAATTATTACAAAGAAATGTAGCTGGTACATCTATTTACTAGCCTGGTACAGACAAGTACTACTCTCGCAGGTATTGTCAGCTTTGATCACGTGCCTTGGGAACCTCCCGCTTGTCCAAGGTAGCCACCGATTTGTGCTGCCCCGACGTCGAGCTAAGGAACCCTCGAGGCTGAACCTCAAACTCTGCCTCGGGCCCTCCACGTGAAGCCACAGAATGTTGCAATGATCATAAATCGGGCTCTTCGATTTTAGCCGTATACAGATAGTCCCCGCGTTTCTTAGAGTAAAATGATAAGAAACGATCTCGAATTCTTGCCTCTTCGATACTTTCACCGCGACGTTGGTTACGCCCTATTAAGCGATTGACGTGACAAGCAAGGCGTCTAAAGGTCGCGTCCGTACAGCCCTTGAAAAGCATTTGAACTAATTATAGCGGTTGGCTATATTTGGGGCGCTCCAATGTACACGTTTGGCCTCTATAAATACTTCTGCCTTCGCCCCTTTTTTCCACTGCATCATCAAACCTTAAAATGAGTTCTCTATACTTCTCTCTTGTGCTCTCTTCTGATTATAATTTCATTTCTCTTTTGACATCTTTTAGCAAGAATGTCGATAACTTCGATCTCTATTCCCCAGGAAGATGTGCCTTCCTCTTCCTCACGCTTGTCTAAGGGCAAAGCGACAGTACCCCTTCCTGTTGGGGAATGCATTCAAGAAGCCTTCGAAACGACCTCCGATTTTATGACCGACAAACCATCTTCTTAGCCGGGGCGATGGGAACCTACGTCCCGGTATATTAGTTTAATATTGGATGCCGAAAAGGTGAAGACCGACTGCCGCTGTGGGGACGCGGTGCTAATGGAGATTCTTTCTCGAGAGGGAGGACATAACTACATACAAGGCTGGCTTTCTCAGCGTGTATACCTATTAATTTACTCTTGGCCCGGTGGAGCCATCCTCGCCTTCGATAGACCCCGTGATCCTCGACTTCTGCAAACGACATCGAGTGACTCTCGGCAAAATTCATCCGTCGTTCTGACGAATTGTTTATATGACCAAATATTATGCGACCATGATTAAGGGGATGCCCTTCACCCTCGACCACCTGATCAGAATGTACAGTCCCCGACTCTTCCGTGGGGGTCAAATTAAGCTCCACTATTGGGCCTCGAGAACCCTTTTTGCTTATACTGACGAGGTTAGGAACGGAGGGTGGATGAGCCATTTTGTCCGAGTTAGGACTTCGGACCTGATCCCAGTGGAGAGGATGCCATTCCCTGAAAGGTGGAACATGAAACGTTAATGGATATGCTAATTAAATGTTCTCTTTTCCCTTTGGGTAATTCCCTTCACAAACTGACTTCCTCCGCTGATGCAGCTGTCGCAGCGTACCCTAGAGCGGTTAGGGACCTCTCAAGCTGGGTTATCCAGCTACATTCGATTTGCCCATACGTTGAGCGCGTGTGGCGCGATCTGTCCAGGGCTCGATAGGAAGCCAAGGACCACAGTGAGCCTTTACTTATGCTGTAATTGAATCTCACAAAAGAACTATCACTGATCGTGTCCTCATTCCCTGTGTTTATAATTTGTATTTGTGCAGGTCTGGGGGAGGTCTTCTTGATGAGAGAAGCACCGCTTGGTGAAGCGGGTACCCAAAACCTGATGAAGAGAAGAAGAACCGAAGGAGGTCGTCGACTCATTCTCCAAAATCTAAGAAGGCCAAAGTGGAAGAGCCTAAGGCTGATTCGGCAACCTTATATCCAGAAGCATCGAGGAGTCCCCGAGCTTAAGGCAAGAAGAAGGATGATTCCTCGGTAGCACCCAAGGGGGGAGAAAGCCTAACCGTCCCACGTACTGCTGAGTCGACGACTTCTAAATCGGAACTTGATTTCGTGGTTGTCCTACCTCGGGCTGAAGAGGCCTTCGAGGGTGTATCGGGTAATGTCCCTGAGCCGATTGACGGCCAAAAAATTCTTCGAGCTGAGCTGCATTTGGTAGGTGGTCCGGGGGAGCCTAGTTCTGAAGCTTTCTAGAAATAACCGACAACCACGATTGATCCAGTTGGGGTTGTTGAAGTGAGTGATTCTCCTCTAGGATCGATGTTTTCCTCCGATGGAGATGCAGGAAGTCCAAAATAGAGAGTCTTTCAATGTGGGGGCGCCTGTCGGAGATAAAAATGTGTTTGAAAAGCTTTTTGCTACGCCTGAGGAGAAGCCTGAGATTGACGCCTCGCTTATTTTCAGTGACATCGACAGGCTCTGTGGGCATGTAGTTTTTTCATAAATTCTGCTTGGTGTCCTGATCTTCATCCTGCTAACTTTGTTTCTTGCATGGTTCCAGGCCAAGGTGCTTTATAATCAGGCTTTTTCCAGGTTCAAACTGAGCTGACTCGTTATGAGGGTGAGCGTAAGAAGCTTACCTCGGAAGCTTATGAGCTTAGAGCTCTTTCTACTAAGAGGGATGAGGAACTCCGTGGTCTTCGGGATTGTTTGGAGGCGGCGTCCTGAGAAAGGACTCATCTTACTGAGCAAGTTATGTAGTTCCTGTTTGTTTTTATCTATGTGCTTATCCGACTTTAGTGCTTTAACACCTTCAGTCGATCTTTGCAGCTTGATAAGAAAGATGTCCTAATGAGGGAGGAACTCCAAGCCAGGGACTCTAAAATTCTCGAACTCAAACAACACGTGAGGCAGATAGTCTCCGAGAGAGATACTCTCCAGGGGGAGGTTGTCTCGGTTGGGCATCAACTTGACGATGCGAGGGCAGAGTAATAAGTATAAGGATCTTCATGCTGGGTTGGTTGCTGCGCTGTCCGAGGTTATGGCCGAAGCCGAGGTTCGTATCGTCATACCAAAAGGATGCTGCTACTAAAAATGCTCAGGCCAGGAAGGTGTCCGAGGAGGCCGTGCTGCAATTGTCTCGAGCCGTGAAGCATGCCCGGTTAGAATCTCTGAGGCAGGCTCTCGAGGACGTGTATTCGGGAGGTATCGATTTGTCCGGCGAGATCGAGAGGGTAAAGACCTTGGATGAGGATGCTGCGGCCCTGCTTTCTTCCGAAGGCGAGTCGAGCAGTGGCTCGGGAGATGATGAAGATGGAGGCCGAATCCTCGGAGGGGAAGAGGTTGTTGAAAACCCGGGGGTCGTGGCCGGTGCTGTTGAAAGCACAACTTCCGAAGGAGCCGTCGAAGGCATAGCCCAGTGGTGAATTAGGGTTTTATTTGCCCTTTCTGTGAGGACCTTAAACATAAGTCTTGTATATGTACTCTTGTGAACTCTCAACATATATGTTAAAGGCTTTTTGTTTTTTATTGCTTCTTGTTTTTCCTTTGCTTTTCACGAATAAACTGTGATGCTCGTCTGAAATTTTGGACCTCAAATTGAACCCTTAGGTTACTGCTATCGCTGAGCGATTTGTAATGGTCGAAAGTTGACCGTTTGGGGCTTAGTCCCCGAGTCATGTTTTGACTTGAGTTCATCGACCTTCAGGTCTAAAATATCGGCCTTGAGGCGTGATATGCTGGCCTGTAAGCTTTTGCGCATTTGGTCGGTACAACCTCTGATCTAAGCTGGCGGCAATGCCTCTTGTGCATTAGGTTGGTATGACCTTTTAGTTTAAGTTGGCGACAGTGGCTCTTACGCATAGAGTCGGTACGACCTTTTAACTTAGGCTGGCGACAGTGGCTCTTACGCGTAGGGTCGGTACTACCTTTTAACTTAGGATTTATTTTTCCCTCATTAAAGACGTTTTTGAAGTTTTTGTGTTCGCCCGACTCTTCGACGGTTCGGTAAGAACTTTGATTGTGAGCCGTTATGTAGCGATGAATGAGCACCTCGGGAGGTTTCACTCGGTGGCTGAATTGTTTCGAAGCCTGTGTTTGGAGCTGACATGATCGAAGCTCTTTTGCTTATGCCGAGGGTAGCCTGATTAACCGATTCTTTTCGAAGTACTTTGGAAGTAATTTAAAGGCTTGTGAATTTTATGGCGATGGTCGGGCGTCCCCGAGTCGCGTTAGTTTGGCTGGTACAACCTTGTGACTGTAGTCATTGTATTTGGCCGTAGCCTTTTAGTCCCCGAGTGAAGTAGCTTCGGCATCTATATCGAGGGTATGCCTTTTTAGGGGTCTTACAAGTTCGAGTATATATAGCCTTAACATTAAGATCGGGATTATGCCTTTTGTAAGGTCTTATAAATTTGAACATGCCTTACTTGAGGTCTTATAGATAGGTTACTTGGCACAAGTATGATTCATGCCTGGCTCGAGGTCTTACTGATAGGTTACTTGGTACAATTATAATTCATGCCTGGCTCGAGGTCTTACAGATAGGTTACTTGATACAAGTATAATTCATGCATGGCTCGAGGTCTTAATAATAGGTTACTTGGTACAAGTATAGTTCATGCCTGGCTTGAGGTCTTACAGATTTGGTATTGCCTAATGGAGGTCTTACACTGTTGATAACGCCTCGTGGAGGTCTTATATTTTCTAATATTGTTATGTGGAGGGCTTTCAGGCTCGGGGTCGCCCGCATGGGGCCTTATGGCCTTGGGTTCTTGATACCTCGATGGGGTGACCGCCGGCTACAGTCCCCGAGACGTCGAGGGTTATTGGCTCTGAAGCCGTTCTTTGTATATTTTGATGTTGCCTCATTGAGGGCTTACGAGCTTAGAGTTTCAAGCCCGGAGGTCATACGGCTTCGAGTTTTTGCTGTCAGTCCTCGAGTGTTTTGGGAAATTTCTGGCTCTGGAGCCGTTTCTTGTGAAAGTAGTAAACTTCTTTGAAGCACGAGGCGGTTTGATGGCAGAAGGTATTCCATTGATTACTTGGTACAAGTATACATGTTTTCGTCATCGAGGGTTTGATTATTCTATGCGAACACGGTTCATTTGACCGTTTGGCCTGTTACATCATTTTCTTATCAAGACCCTCTTTGACTTATCTTGATCTCCATGGGGAGATGATCTCCGAGGGGAATGCCTCCCAGTGTTCGAGGTTGATTGAAAAGAAGCCTTGAATACTTGTTAAGTTCTCCCTAGGTAGCATATAAGCGTAAACTTGTTAAAAACCTTGCCGGTAAAATCCTTTCGGGATAAAATCCGATTGAAGGATAAGAGTGCACTGCATGCTTTAAAACCCAAGGTCTTTGAGTCGGAGGATGCTCAGGTGTCTTCTATTGGACACCTTAGCAGTAATAGCATTTGAGCATCGATATGTTCCAATTGATTGGAAGTTGCTCGCCTTCCATGGTACCGAGCTTGTAGGATCGTTTACAGATTACTCCGAGGACGCGGTACGGTCCTTCCCAGCTCGGTCCTAGCGTTCCTTCATTATGGTTTCGAGTGTTTAGGGTGACTTTCCTTAGGACTAAGTCCCCAACTCCGAAATGTCGGAGATTTGCTCTCCTGTTATAGTATCTTTCAATTCTTTGTTTTTGGGCGGCCATTCGGACCAGTGAAGCTTCCCGCTTTTTATCTAATAGTTTGAGTTCTGCAGTCATGGCCTCATTGTTTGAGTTCTCAGTGGCATGTCAAAATCTTGCGCTCGGTTCTCCCACCTCGACCGGTATTAAAGCCTCGGAACCATATACCAGAGAGAAAGGCGTCTCTCCCGTGATTGATTTTGGAGTTGTTCGATATGCCCATAGTACCTCGGGCAACATTCTCTCCATTTTCCTTTTGCATTTTCTAACTTCTTTTCAAGTTCTGAATGATGGTCTTGTTTGTGGACTCGGCTTGACCGTTTGCACATGGGTGGTCGGGTGTTGACAGGATCCTTTTGATTTTATGGTCTTCGAGGAACTTTGTTACTTTCCTTCCGATGAACTGTTTCCCGTTATCACATGTTATCTCGGAGGGAATCCCGAATAAACACATGATATGGTCCCAGATGAAGTTAATGAATTCTTTTTCTCTTATCTTCTCGAAGGCCTGCGCTTCCACCCATTTTGAGAAGTAGTCAGTTATAAATAAAATAAATCTTGCTTTACCTGGTGCCATTGGTAGGGGTCCAACGATGTCCATCCCCACTTCATGAATGGCCATGGTGACAAGACTGAATGTAGCTGTTTACCAGGTTGGTGAATCATCGGTGCGAATCTATGGCATTTGTCGCATTATTTGACGAATTCTTTGGTGTCCTTTTCCATGCTGTCCCAATAATAGCCTGCTCTGATTACCTTTCGGACTGAGGAATCGGCACCGTTTTGATTGCCGCAGGTGCGCTCGTTCTCGGAGCACGTAATCTGTGTCCCCCGGTTCCAGGCATACTGCTAAGGGCCCATCAAAGGTTCTTCTGTATAGAGTCCCATTTTTGTCGAGTGAGAATTGGGCTACATTGGTTCGCAGAGCCCTCGACTCCTTTGGGTCCGCGGGTAGCTTCCCACTTTTCCAATAATAGATATATTTGTTTCTCCAATCCCATGTCAGGCTAGTGGAATTGATCTCGGTGTTTCCTTCCTCGATCACTGATTTGGATAGCTAGACAACAGCCCCGAGGAGTATGTCATCTTCCTCGACAGTTGATCCCAGGTTTGCGAGAGCATCGACCTCGCTATTCTGTTCTCAAGGTATGTGGACCAGAGTCCATTCTTTGAATCGGTGCAATGTGACTTGAAATTTTTCTAAGTATCATTGCATCCTATCTTCTCGAACCTCGAAGTTCTCATTTACCTGGTTTACCACCAGAAGGGAATCACATTTTGCTTCGATGACTTCCGCTGCTAGGCCTTTGGCCAATTCCAGACCTGCAATCATAGCCTCATACTCGACTTCGTTGTTAGTCAATTTTGTAGTTTTTATAGATTTTCTAATCATCCCGCCCATAGGTGGCTTCAGAACTATACCGAGTCCGGAACTTTTCACGTTCGAGGTGCCGTCAGTGAACAAGGTCCGTACCCTCGAATATGTGCCCATTTTTAATAAAAGTTCTTTCTCTACCTCGGGCACGAGGGAGGGTGTGAAGTCGACCACAAAATCCGCCAGAAATTGGGACTTAATAGCCATTCGGGGTTGGTATTCAATATCGTACCCTCCGAGTTTGATCGCCCATTTGGCCAGACGGCCTGATAACTCGGGCTTATCCAATATACTTCGAAGAGGATATGTCGTTGAGCACAAATACGATGGCATTGGAAATAAGGCTTTAATTTCTGAGATGCGCTTATTAATGCAAGAGCTAACTTTTCTAGGTGCGAATACATGGTTTCCGCATCTCCCAGGGTCCGACTTACATAATAGACAGGGAATTGCATACCTTGCTCTTCTCGAACCAGCACACCACTTACCGCTACCTCAGACACAGCCAGGTATAAATACAACGTTTCGTCCTCCTTTGGGGTGTAGAGTAGAGGTGGGTTCGTCAGATATCGCTTCAATTCCTCTAAGGCATGTTGGCATTCAGGAGTCCATTAAAAGCTGTTTTTCTTTTTGAGCAAGGAGAGAAGTGATGACTTCTGTCTGACGATCTTCATTTGAATCGGCCCAAGGTTGCTATTCGCCCGGTCAGCCGTTGCACGGCCTTTGCATTGTTTACCACCGTGATCTCTTCGATGGCTTTGATTTTATCGGGGTTGATCTCAATCCCCCTGTTTGACACCATGAAGCACAAGAATTTTCCTGAGCCCACTTCGAAGGCACATTTCTTGGGATTGAGTTTCATGTTGTAGCTTCTGAGGACGTCAAACGTTTCCTGCAAATGAGTCAAATGGTCCTCTGCGCGCAGGGACTTTACTAGCATGTCATTAATATAATCTTCCATGGATTTGCTTATTTGATGTTCGAACATCTTATTAACTAGGCGCTGGTATGTGGCTCCCACATTTTTTAGCCCGAAAGACATCACATTATAACAGTACGTGTCGTACTTCGTGATGAACGAAGTCTTTTCCCTATCCTCGGGGTTCATCAGAATTTGATTGTACCCGAGTAGGCATCGAGGAAGGTGAGGATCTCGTGGCCGGCCGTGGCATCGATCAAGCGATCGATGTTGGGCAACAGGAATGAATCTTTAGGGCACACTCTATTTAAGTCTTTATAATCTACGCACATTCTTAACTTATTCCCTTTTTTGGGAACTACCACCACAGTAGCCAACCATTCGGGATATTTTACTTCCCTAATAGATCCAATTTTGAGGAGTTTTGTTACCTCCTCCTTGATGAGCGCGTGTTTTACCTCGGGCTGAGGTCTTCTTTTTTGCTTCACCAGTTTGAGCCTGGGGTCGACACTTAGTTGATAGGTGGTTATTTCCGGCGGGATCCCTGTCATATCTAAATGGGACCACGCAAAACAATCGATTTTATTAATAAGAAATTGAATGAATTTTTTTCCTTAGTTCGGGGGTTAACCCCGTTCCCAGGTATACCTTCTAATCTGGGAGATGCTAGATCAAAACGGCTTGCTCCAGCTCTTCAACAGTAGATTTTGTTGCATCCGATTCTCTGGGGCAACGAAGGTTCGGGAGGCGAGGAAGTCTTCTTCGTTGTTCTCGGGGGTCTGTTTGCCCGCCGGCTCCTCCAAGGTGGAGGGTATTGAAGTTGGTGCCTCCTCATGAACCGCGAACATCTCTTTCGCCGCATACTGTTCTCCATATACCATTTTTATACCATATTCTATCGAAAACTTTATCTTCTGATGAAGAGTTGACGGTACTGCCCTCATGTTGTGTATCCATGGCCTTCCGAGCAATGCATTGTACCTCATGTCACCTTCGGTGACATGAAATTTTCTGTTTCGAACTATGTCGGACATGTTGACCGTGAGGGTGATCTCCTCCTTCGTTGTTTCGCCGGCCATGTTGAAGCTGTTGAGGACTCGGGAGGTAGGTATGATTTGATCGAGCAATTGGAGCTGCTCTACCACCCTCAACCTGATTACGTTGGCCGAGCTACCTGGATCCATGAGTACGCATTTAATTTGAATGTTATTCAAGAGAAAAGAAATTACCAACGCATCGTTATGGGGATGAGACAAGGTCTCAAAGTCCTCTTCACTGAATGCAAGATGTCCTCGGGCATACGGCCCCGAATTTGCCCTTTTGTTGCAGCAGAAACTTTTGCCCGCTTGGTCACGGGTCCTTTGGGATCGCCGTTCCCTCCGATGATCATATGAACGATGTGCTGGGGTTTTCCTGTTCCGTTTCTCCCGTCCACCTCTCTTTCTTCTCGAGCTGGACCTTTCTGAGCTTCCTGTTGGTTTTCTTGGTGTATACTCATGTTAGTGTGGGAGCTTATATTAACATGTTGGGTGTTGCGTGAGACCACACCCACAGGAATTGGTTCTGGTGCATCCTTAAGGTTTTGTGGTGGTACACCGATGCTTGGAACAGCCACACCATTCTCTCCATGGTCCTCGGGACCATTGTTCTCATGTGCATTCACTGAGTTAGACATTTTGACCTGAAATCAAAAGTTCTTGGACAAGAAAAAGTGTGAAAGATAACTCGCGTTATTCAGTAAACCAGCACGAAAACACTCACTATTAATTTTTAGCCCCACGGTGGGTGCCAAACTGTTTACCTTGAAAATGGTAATTACAAATAAATTTGATTTTGTGGTTCTAAAAATACGTGATTTAATTTTATGCTAGTTGTTAGGCAGTAGGTGTTAAGTGCGAGACTAGAAAATAAGATAAGAGCCTGAAGATAGTGTGGCAAGCAAACCGAGTGATCGTGAGTCGGGGCCTCGAATTAGCCTACACGGGCCTCAAGGTTAAGCTGATGGGCTCGATTGAAGATGGCCGATGAAGGACGAACAGTGCGAAGAGCATTGATGAGGGCTCTTTATGATCAATGATGAATAATAAATGAAGAACAATCAATGAAACACAATAAATGTAGGCAATGTAATAAATATAAGCAATAAAATCAAGAGAGAGTATGTTTTAGTTAGAGAGCAGAGAATATTCTTGTTCTTGTATTGAATGTCATCCCCCTCCACAAAATGATAAGGGTCCCCTTTATATAGGAGGGGGAATCCCAACATGGTACATGCGTAATTATTACAAAGAAATGTAGCTGGTACTGCTATTTACTAGCCTGGTACAGACTAGTACTACTCTCGCAGGTATTGTCAGCTTTGATCACGTGCCTTGGGAACCTACCGCTTGCCCAAGGTAGCCACCGATTTGTGTTGCCCCGATGTCGAACTAAGGAACCCTAGGGGCTGAACCTCGAACTCTGCCTCGAGCCCTCCAAGTGAAGCCACGGAATGTCGCAATGATCATAAATCGGGCTCTTTGATTTTAGCCTTATACATTATTATTCATTATTATCTTTCACATTTTTCTTCTACAGCATTATTATTACTTTTCCAGATGAACCGATGACTGTGGCATGTAATGAGACAATGCAACATAAGGATAGTGACTCAGAAGAAGAGCATGAAATACCTGTGGAAGTTGTAAGAGAGGTTGAGAACTTTGAGAACAAACCTATGTCCAACCTGGACGAAACCGACCGAAGCAATCAATTTGGGGGACGCCAAAACCGTCAAGGAGACACCGATAAACATTGACTTATCACCATCAGAGAAGGAAGAGTACATTCGTTTCCTGAAAGAATATGAGGATATCTTTGCATGGTCATATGATGACATGACTGGTCTGAGCACATCCATAGTGGCTCATATGTTGCCTACCAATCCAATGTGTCCACCGGTGAAGCAGAAACTCAGAAAGTTCAAACCAGACATGAGTCTGAAAATCAAGGAGGAAGTCACTAAGCAGATCAAAGCCAAAGTCCTCAGGGTAGTTGAGTACCCAACCTGGTTAGCCAACATTGTACCGGTTCCGAAGAAAGATTGGAAAGTTAGGGTGTGTGTTGACTATCAGGATTTAAATAGAGGAAGTCCCAAGGACGATTTCCCACTGCCATCGACAATTGCGCCAAGCATGAACTCCAATCCTTTGTAGATTGCTTGGCGGGTTACCATAAAATCTTGATGGACGAAGAAGACGCAGAGAAAACGGCTTTCATTACACTGTGGGGAGTGTACTACTACAAAATGATGCCATTCGGTCTAAAGAATGCTGGGGCTACTTACATGAGAGCCATGACAACCAACTTCCATGATATGATACACAAAGAAATAGAGTTGTATGTTGACGACGTCATCATCAAATCCATGAAGGACACATATCACATAGCAGACTTGAGAAAGTTCTTTGACAGGCTAAGGATGTACAATTTAAAACTAAACCCCGCAAAATGTGCATTTGGGGTTCCCGCAGGAAAGCTGTTGGGATTCATCGTCAGCCGCCGAGGAATCGAGTTGGACCCGTCCAATGTCAAGGCTATCCAAGAGTTACCACCACCAAAGAGCAAAAAGGTCGTGATGAGCTTCCTAGGATGCCTCAACTACATCAGCCGCTTCATAGCACAGTCCACGGTAATATGTGAACCCATCTCCAAAATGTTGAGGAAAGATGCTGAAACTAGTTGGATGGAGGATTGTCAGAAGGCTTTTAACAAAATTAAGGAATACCTGTCTACACCGTCAATCCTAGTCCCGCCAGAACCTGGGAGACCTTTGCTACTCTATCTATCCATATTAGATGGACCTTTCGGATGTGTTTTGGGACAACATGACGAGAGCAAGCCATATACTACTTGAGTAAAAAGTTCACACCTTATGAAGCACGATACTCTTTGCTGGAACGCACTTGTTGTGCTTTTACCTGGATAGCTCAGAAGTTGAGGCATTACTTCTGTGCCTATACCACATACCTCATATCTAGGATGGACCCTCTGAAGTACATCTCTCAGAAGCCCATGTCAACCGGGAAGTTAGCCAAGTGGCAGATATTGTTAAGTGAGTTCGATATCGTCTATGTAACTCAGAAGGTGGTCAAAGGACAAGCATTGGCAGACCATCTTGCTAAAAATCCCGTGGGAGGAGAGTATGAACCATTAAAAACGTATTTTCCTGATAAAGAAGTATCATTCATAGGAGAGGACATTGATGAAGCCTACGACGGTTGGAGAATGTTCTTAGATGGGGCTGCAAACTTCAAAGGAGTGGGCATTGGAGCAGTTTTGGTATCAGAAACAAGCCAAAAGTTCCTGGTGTCTGCAAAGCATAGGTTTTCGTGCACCAACAATATGGCAGAATATGAGGCTTGCATCATGGGGCTCAATTTGGCAATCGATATGAATATACAAGAGTTGTTGGTAATTGGCGATTCAGATCTTCTGGTACATCAAGTTCAAGGAGAATGGGCTACGAAGAACACCAAGATACTACCATACTTGTATCATGTGCAGGAATCGATGGAGAGATTCACAAAGATAGAATTCAATCATGTGCCCAGAATTCAAAATGAGTTCATAGACGCACTTGTCATCAATGATACAACATCCAGATAAGAATTTCATCGATCCCATCCCGGTGAGGATCCATAATCAACAGGCTTACTGTGCTCATGTTGAAGAAGAAACGGATGGAAAACCTTGGTTCCACGACATCAAAGAATATTTGGCGAAAGGAAAATATCCAGAACAGGCAAACCATACTTAGAAACACACACTGCGGAGGTTGTCCAATCACTTCTTCCAAAGCGGAGGGACCTTGTATAGAAGAACTCCTGATCTGGGATTGTTAAGGTGTGTTGACGCAAAAGAGGCTTCCAGATTGCTTGAGGAGATACATGCCAGAACTTGCGAACCACGTATGAACGGTTTTGTTCTAGACAAGAAGATACTTAGAGCTGGATATTTTTGGATGACCATGGAAAGGGATTGTATCCGGTACGTCCAGAAATGCCACTAATGCCAGGTACATGCAGATATGATAAGTGTACCACCAAATGAGCTCAATGCAACAAGTGCACCTTGGCCTTTTCCTGCCTGGGGAATGGATGTCATCGGTCCAATCGAGCCCACCGCTTCAACGGGCACCGGTTCATTTTAGTGGCTATCGACTATTTCACAAAATGGGTAGAGGTTGCATCTTACAAAGCTGTAACCAAGAAAGTTGTCACAGATTTTGTCAGGGATCGTATTGTTTGCCGATTCGGGGTTCCCGAGTCCACTATCACTGAAAATGCCGCCAATCTCAACAATGACCTGATGAAATCCATGTGTAAAACTTTCAAAATCAAGCACAAAAACTCTACAGCATACAGGCCAAAAATGAATGGAGTTGTGGAAGCTGCAAACAAGAACATCAAGAAGATACTGAGGAAGATGGTAGAAAATCACAAATAATGGCACGAGAAGTTACCCTTTGCCCTATTGGGGTACCGCACTACGGTCCGCACATCAGCTGGGGCAACTCCATATTTACCGATTTATGGTACCGAAGCTGTCATTCCAGCTGAAGTAGAAATTCCTTCTTAAAGGATCATACAAGAAGCCGAACTCAGTGATGCAGAATGGATAAGGAGCCGCTATGAGAAACTAGCCCTCATAGATGGAAAAGGAATGATCGAGTATGTCACGGTCAGCTTTACCAGAATAGAATGTCCGGAGCTTTCAACAAAAGGGTCTGACCAAGACAATTCGCACCGGGGCAGTTGGTGCTGAAACGGATCTTCCCGCACCAGGATGAAGCAAAAGGGAAATTTTCACCCAACTATCAAGGTCCTTACGTGGTTCACCGGGTGCTAACAGGATGAGCACTCACACTTGCAGAAATGGACGGAGAAGTTTGGCCAAAACCTATCAATTCAGATGAAGTCAAGAGATATTATGTTTAGATTGTTTACATTTATTCATCTGACTGAACTACGCTTGACCTAATTCCCGTTTAAGAGGGGATACATAGGCAGACCTGTGGGTTCGGTCATATCTTAATAAAATCTTCATTTTCCCTCAGAACCAGAAACTGACCCTCAGAATTTTGAGGAGAACCCTCAAAATTCCAGAACAAGGAAGATGCAATGTCTCTAAAAGTGTTACAGTCATTAGTTCATCTAATTTACTTGATATTACATACCACTGTGTTTTCTAAAATAACTCTATTTCATCAATAAGTGCATATTTTCGAAAACTTTATTTCTATGGCCGCCAGGTGTTACTCAGGGTAACTCGAACAGGCCTTCCAGAACAGAGCAAAGCAAAGCAAGCAGACGAAGGCACGAACCAACCTCCCCTACAAAACTCACGACTTTTCTTTGGACGCAGGCACAGTAAACATAACAGGAGTATTCACAAGTATACACATATCAAAATCGCTACCCTCATAACAATCATGCCACCTGACGTAAATATATCTCCTGCTAAGAAATATTCTCCATCTACATGCTATTTGTCCACTACATGAGACTAAGCTCTGTCTCAAATCTTGCATGAGGCTAAGCCTTGCATCCATATTTGCATAAGGCTAAGCATTGCCTTCCCTTTGCATGAGACTAAGCCCAGTCTCAACTCTTGCGTGAGGCTAAGCCCTGCCTCCATATTTGCATAAGGCTAAGCATTGCCTTCTCTTTGCATGAGACTAAGCCCTATCTCAAATCTTGCATGAGGCTAAGCCCTGCCTCCAAATTTGCATAAGGCTAAGCACTGCCTTCTCCGTGCGTGAGACTAAGCCCTGTCTCAAATCTTGCATGAGGCTAAGCCCTGCCTATATTCTTGCATAAGGCTAAGCCTTTCCTTCTCCCTGCATGAGACTAAACCCTGTCTCAAATCTTGCATAAGCCTAAGCCCTGCCTCCATATTTGCATAAGGCTAAGCACTGCCTTCTCCCTACATGAGACTAAGCCCTGTTTCAAATCTTGCATGAGGCTAAGCCCTGCCTCCCTATCTGCATAAGGCTAAGCACTGCCTTCTCATGGGACTAAGCATTGTCTCCCCTTACATAAGTGTTGCTCTATTCTAAACTTTGCATTATCTTCTTCTCTTAGGGCTAAGCTCTGCCCCCAAAACTCTGCGCAAGGCTAAGAATTTCTTTGTTATTACCTTTGGTGTCATGTCTCTGCATTTCATAGGCTGATATATAGCCGACTTGTCCAAAGATGTCATAGTCCGAAGGCATCATCCTCATAGCCTGAAGACACCATGTCATGGCCTGAGAATCTCTTAATACTTGTATATCATTTTTCAAAGGCGTCATGGTTCGAAGGCACCATTTACTTGGCCCGAGAACATCCTTCCATGGCCTGCGAATCCCTTACCGTACAATTCATGGCCCGGGACATCATGGTCTAAGGACGTCATTCTCAACCGTCCAAATACACTCATAGTCCGAAGGGAATTTGCATCATGTTTAAATTTACGCAAAATATATGTTTGTAGTGCATTTTTCATTTGCAAGTAGCCCGATGAGCAACCGTTATCCCAGCACGAGCAATCCCGCTCCTTCATACTATTTCAAACCTAACCGCTCACCGTAACCATTTCATTTATTCTAAACCTTGTGTCCGTTCTTGTGATAACTTCATCTTTATATTTCGCCGGTGAATCCAGAACTACACATGTCCTGATTCCTGTAAAACTAGGGATATGTAGGTAGCTCAGAAACCAGAGTGCGGCCTATGTCTCTCAAATCGCCTTACTCGGTCAAAATTGGCCATCATATCTTTACCCGATAACTCTTTCATCCTTCCCGGGTAAAGAGGGGAAGGTGTTGATACCCAATTTTTCGCTATATTATTTTCAAAATGCATATACATCTTTAAAGCCATGCATGAGCATCAATAGATATCTTTCCATGATTTTTGCATTTTTCTAAGGATTTTATTAATTTATCCCCGTATTTTATTATCTAAACAATTACTAATTGCATTACAAATGGTTTTATAATGATTTTACTGCTTAATTTTAATCATTTATAATTATACTAAGCTTTAATTATTTCATGAATAGCCACAGTTATATTTTTTTGGGTTATAATTGCAATAGCTTTGCAATAATAGCCCATGTGTGCATAATTACTTTATTTCTCAAGAAAATAGCTTTTTATATTTTTACAATATTAAGTAATTATTTAAGATTATTTTTATGCACCAACAACATTTTTTATAATTTATTAGCTATTTTCATAAATTATTTTATCAATTAATTGGTATTTGACAAATATCCTCTTTAAATATATTTTAATTTCGGGCCTAGCCCAAAACATTACCCCAAGCCCAATTAAAATACCCACAGCCCAAATACACTGACCCATTTCACAAAACCTGTCCAACCCCCAAATCAAATCCTGGCCGGTTATCTCAGAGATCAACGGTCCAGGAAAGAGTTACCATTTTTAATTAATCTCCCACCCACAAACCCTACTGACTTTCCCCATTCCGCCGCCTCTGTTTCCATGTTCTCCTCTCTTTCTCTCAAGATCTCCTGTAACCCTAGCCGCCGTCACTGGAAAACACCCCGTTCCATGGGATTTCTCTATGATTTCAGGCCCCCGCCTCCCTTTTACTTCTTCTGTTTGTTCCATTTCTTCGTGGTTTGAAGGAATCTCAAAAGACTCAACTCAGAGTCGACCTAAACTCTTCATTTTTGATGAACCTGCCTTGTGTTCATTGCTATGTTTGTGAGTATTGTTATCTTTATGATTATGGCTTGAAACTCCGGTTCTTAACTGGATTTTTCTCATCTCGGTCCATTTTTATAAACCCTAAACTCTTTCTACTTGAGTCTGTTCAGATCCTTGTAGATCTGAGATGATCTTAAGTTTATTTGGTATTTTCTTTGAAAAACCTCCTGTTTTTCCTTATTATTAATCGATTTCAATGTTTTCTAAAACTAGGGTTTCCTCTTAAGTTCTCTGCAAAAAGGTTCTAAAGTTTCTAAGTGTTTGAATCTGATTATCTTTACTAGTTCTACTGATTTTTCATGCCTATGTTCTAATCCCTTGTTTGTTTAGTTATTTCACTGTTCGCTTCAATATTTGCCCGTTATTCATTGTCCTGTCTATTAACAGAGAATAATTGATTTTATCTGCCTAATTAGGGTTAGGATTCATATCTTTCTATTAAAATTAGTACTTCTCTGTGATTTTTACCTATTTTTCTTGTGTATGACTCCTAATTTGTACTACTTGCCTGAATTAGTTTATTAGCATGATTTCTAGGTTTTGATTTACTCTAGTCGACTTATAAATGGCCTAGGACTTATTTCCTGCCTTATTTGAATCCCGATCTGGGGCTGGTGATTGATTCCCCTTATTTTAAGGTGTCTTCCCGGATTATGTTTGTACTAATTTGTTGGGGTTCGCCCCAATTTACTGACTGATTTTTATTTGTATACCTTATTGATGAACTCTATTATTCTTTTCCTTATTTGTTTTACCTTGCTAAGTGCTATATAAACCCCATTCTGATTTCTTTCAAACACACGAACACACTCAGAGAGTCACATTCACACACGAACTCTTGCTCTTATTCACACACACTCTCTATTGCAAATCTTTCTATTACTTGTGTTTGCTGCACTGTCCAACCGGCTGAAAGCCAAGGCTAGACTATTAGATTCTGCATACTTTCACCTTCCTGTCTGCTACCTCTTAACTGGTATGCCTCCACTTCTATTATCATCTAATATGCTATGAAGTTACACCTATGTGCTTCCTATTTATTGATCTTAATCAGCATGACTACTTCTGTGTAGCTAGACTCATGTCTTTCCTGTTTATTGCTCTTAATCAGCATGACTACTTCTGCTATCATTCAATATGCTATGTAATTAGACCAATGTGCTTCTTGTTTATTGCTCTTAATCAGCATGTCTATCTCTGTTACTATGTCCTATTCAGTATGTTATGTAATCTGTTTGTTGTAGATGTCAACCTGCCTCTGTCTGCTTTATGTTTCTGTTAACTAGCATGCCTTAACTCTTGTGAATTTGTCTTGTCCAATATGTCAATATGGTTCATACACTTAAGAATGTTTGTGTTTTATGTGTCTACCTTAACAAGTTCCTGATTAATGATTTCTACGCTCTCGACCCCTGCTGCCTTTTCTGTGTTATTGTCTGATTAGGACTCTGATCCCAGCATGATATTCCCTGTTTAATACATGTCCATATGCTCACCTAGTGATAACTAATGAACTAAGTCAATCCCAGGCAATGTGGAACCTTGTTTGAATTGATTGTGACTTTGTTCTATCTGCTGTTTGACTGTTGGAATACATGTTTGAACTAAATCTGCTGAATATGGTCTTGCTTGTAGTGTTAATCATGTAACCTGTTTCTACTCACTTTTAAAATCCAAATTTTTTTTTCCTAAAACTATCTCTTACTTTTATATACTATTTTCAACTCCTACTCTAAGTTATCTAGGGTCCTGCCCCTCCAGTGTCAGCACTGCCTAGGAGTCCATGGAACTCCTCCGAATTCTGACACACTGGGGCTGGCCTTTCCAAACTTGTTTACAAAAACTACTTCTTTGAAAAGGTTCTGGTGTGAGCATTGCCCGGGGTCCCTAAGGCCCTTGGGAACTTTGACACACCAGAAGCCCATTTGGTGTATTATGGACTGCCTGCTGGACTCCAGATTTGATTGAAGGCCTGGCTTCCAAGTTTACTTTGGGGCATGTCAAGGCTCCCTATAGCATAGTAATTCTCATTATGCGATTCATTTGTTTTGGTCTGTAATAATAATTCTTGTAAAAACAGATATGGCGTTATTAGTAAAGCTGGGAGGGATTTTTATATAGCTTCGTTGGGAAGAAATCATGCCTATAGGTTGTTATGATTATTTATATGCATTAGAAACCATGCCTATAGACCTTATTTTCATATTTGTCCTGAATTACATCCTAGAAATCCTGTTATATGACGTTTATCAATTCTGTATCAAAATTCATGTTCATGCATATTCTCAAGTTTCAATGTGCATTAGAAACCATGCCTATAGGATCTTTTTTGGGAATTATCCACTCGTATAACATTCTCCTCACTTTGGTATCATGTCCATAGGAAATCATTTTTGAAATCAGCATGAATACTTAGACAACATGTCCATAGAAAATCATATTTAGAATCCGTTTGACAACTTAGATATCATGCCTATAGGGAACGTGTATAAAATCAGTTTCTATGCCGTGAAATAACTCTTGTAATCAGTTTAGCACCTAGAAAGCATGCTTATAAGGTCTAAAGGATAAAAATCCGCCAGTTTAAATTAATTACTGGTTTATAATTGCGTGTTGATTAATGTTTAGGTACCATGTCTAAAGATTTCTGCCCGGTTATCACCTAGGCAAGCCTGTAGGACAATTAAAATTGTGTTTGTTTGACTACTTATAAACGGGCCCAGCTTCAGTAAGTGATAAGAATCAATTGGCAAATTGATAATTATTCACTGCCTCGCCTTAATAAAGTTGCTGCATATTCGGTGCTCATTTAGATATCCTTCCTATAGGACCCTAATCGTTTTAAAACTTCTTGTTTGAATAGCGTGCATTTGTTTGTCTATTTGTGGAGATAAATATGAGACCCCTTAAGTGATATTTTATGTGACAGTCCTACTTGTTTTGTTTGTCGCTTAGTTTTCTCCTTTTAAGCACCATAGGTGAGTCTAGAACCACCTTAAATAGAGGTCCTAAACACCTCCGGGGCAACAGGTAAGGGACGGGTAGTGCACACATAGGATATGATGACCTGATAATTCTTTGGTAGCATCCCAACTTGGGGACGACTACCAAGTATTGCACAGAAGTGATCCTATAGGCTAAAAAACCTAGGACCCCCTTTATTCCCATTTTAAAATAATCTCTATTTGTTTAAATTGCTTTATGACTAATTCGCTTAAATTGAGTTTGGCCGGGACCCACCATTGTGGACCTCGAGGGGTGCCTAACACCTTCCCCTCAAGGTAATTTCGAGCCCTTACCCAATCTCTGGTAATGTAAACTAGTACACGAGTTATTTGTTCTAGGTGCCCTAGCGCACCTTAATCCGTTAAGTGGCGACTCTTCAAGCCTAATACCCAATTCCCAAAAGGAAAGGAGTTGTCCCCAAAATGTCGAAACCCGAACTCCGCGAGGAAAAAAGGGGGCACAACATTAGATATTCTTGATAAGCATAAGGGAATCGATCGCAAGGTAAAGTATGATAGAACGACAAGGTTTTAGAAAAACAAGAGTAAGGATACAAAGAAGGAAAGTGAGAAGGTGACGAAAATGGATAAGTCCTCGGGATTAAGCCCGTTAAAAAAAAGGAGTTGATGGTTCCTCTAAATTGTAGAAAGCTCAATATAGCCTGAATGAACACAAAGGAGTCTAAGACTAGTAGCTTTAAGAAGAGATGGGATGCTACCCTGCTAGCAGAATGAACGTGTAATTGTGATAAATAAAGGATGACGTTTGGGCCTTCGCTTGAGTAATGATTTGAAGAAAAAAAATAAGGGGGAAGAGGATTTCATGAAATGTAAAAGATTAGAATACCCCCATAAGGTGAATCACATCGAGATACTATGAAATACGATTATAGAAATCACTTCAAATATACCTCGATGCAACATAAGCCCTAGTGGCAAGGTATTACGTAAGAAGTTTCAAGTTATCAATGGAAGATTGTAGATCAGCATTAAGGTGAATCAATAATGTATGGGTAAAAGAACAAAGTACGAGATGAGATTAGGCCATCAGTCTTAGAATGAGTAGAAATGAAGAAGCATTAAAAGACAGCTTTATGCATATAGGATAAGCAACGAGAGTAACCTGGAGTGTGGTCGCAGGACCTAGTAACGATAAATTGAGGTAAGAGTTATGGTATATTATGACCTACTTAGATGCATTAAAGTCATGCGGATAGATAATAGGGCCTATGAAATAAGATATAGCAATATTCGTAAGATCGACAAAGTACTGAGCGAAGAACTTCAGTATACCTATAGATGCCAGAGGGACATCTTATTAAGCTCTGTATATGTTTACAAAGTAAGGCCTAGAAATTGGCTAAAAGCTGGAGGAGAAAGGGGAGAAGAGACGCATAAGCGCACTTACAAGGTGAGAGTCGTACAGGCTGCATGATAGAAGGTAGCAACAGTTACGGGAGTGGAAGGATACCGACCATAAGTCGTGGTGTGAAAAAGAGGCCTAAAGGGGGGAATGCCCTGGCCTTTGGATTTAGTCGCAGAACAGTTGCCTAGGTGGCAAGGAGAGTAGTAAAGTATTCGGAAGACATAGGCTAAGAAAATTATAAGAGCACCAGTCAACATTTGAGGACAAATGTTCCAAAGGGGGGAATGCGTTACATCCTGCATTTTCGTATGTCAAAGTTTCGTCGTTAATCGACATAAGTTTGGGAATGAGATTATTTTGAGATTATAAGTATTTTGCTATTTCAAGCAAGTGATAAGTAAATTCGTGAAGGTGAGAGGGTAAGCAAATCAATGAGAATGAATTTCGTCGAAGTTTGGTATTTTGAGATAAAATACGGTTTGGACTATAAATACCCGGTATTTATGGACTAGTGTCATACAAGATACCTCATGACCATGATACTAAGGTGTATAAGGTGTGTTAAAAGTGAGTAGTATTCTAAGTAATTTGGGATAATTCTTAATTATGTGAGTAATTGGTTAATTATTGGTTAGTGGGAGATTTACAAGTTAATCAAGATATTAGTGCATAATTAATTGGAATTGTGGATAAGTTTAAATGACAAAACGTGGCAGCAACTTAACTTACGGTTGATGACTCGTACATGCCACTTGATAAGGCTTTGGCTTAGTCATCACATTGGAAATGCTTAGTCATTGATCAATAACATTAAGAACAAGATCAATAACATTACTTCTATTATTCATTTTAAGAATGAGATCAATGATGTTAGTCATTGGCTTACACATCACCTTTGCAAAGTAGTGTTATTAGCTCAAAATTTTGCAATGGTAACGTGAGATTTCTCTGAAAAACTACATGGTTCAACGTAAAATGCTAATTCAAAGAACGCCCGGTATAATCTTTCTCAAGAATAACATGCGAATTTTCCTCTACTACTCCAGGTATGTTAAGGCTATTCCTTCTTTCTTTTTGGCTGGGACGAGCAAATGCACAACTTCCATAAATGACTCTATTCGTAGAAATACTAGAGATGCTTATATTCTTGATTCCCCAAGTGTCATATTATTCTATCATCTGTTCATGGGTCACAAAAATACGTAAGTTGGTATAGTTTATTTCATGATATAAATCAGAGGTTCTTATGACGTACCAAGATATTTTATTAACGTATTTCATATGAATTTTATGCATTTATACATGCACATTGACCCATGACCAGACGACGTTATATACGAGTATATTTATATATATGGGAAAGGTTATGGCGTTATATACGCACCACCACGAGATCAACTGGTATACGTTGATGATTTTACCCATCGTGGCTGAGATGATATGATGGGATGCCCTCAGAAGCGTGATGTTGTTATGAAACATGTACCTATGCACGACATGACATTCATACGCATATGCATGACACTATAATTATTTCATGAATAATAGAATTATCTAGACTTACAGGTTGAGTCATTTATTCTACATTTCTTCCATGTCTGTTATGCACTTATTTATGTGCCTTACATACTCGGTACATTATTCGTACTGACGTCCCATTTGCCTAGGACGCTGCATTTCATGCCCGCAGGTCCCGTTAAATAGTTCAAGAGCCCTCCAAGTAGGCTATCATCTCAGTAGAAGATGTTGGTGCGCTCCATTTGCTTCGGAGTTGCTAGTTTCGTTAGTATTATTTAGACGTGTATTGTTTGGTATGACGGGTTTCTATCCCGACCTTTATGAAAATTATGTATTCTAAGAGGCTTGTAGACAGATATCATGCACGTAAAAGATTGTATGGCCTTGTCGGCCTATGTTCAGTATACGAGTGGTTATTTTGGCCTTATAGGCCCGTATGTCTTATGTATAAGTTGGTATCACATGTTGTATTCTACTTATCACACGGCAGCCATCCGACTTAATTATCTCTGATAGTATGACATGAAAGGATACGTTATGTTGGTACTCGGTTGAGTAAGGTAACGGGTGTCCGTCGCGGCCCATCGGTTTGGTCGTGACAAAAGTGGTATTAGAGTAGTTCTGTCCTAGGGAGTCTACAAGCTGTGTCTAGTAGAGCGTTGTTTATGGGTGTGTCGTGCACCACACTTAAAAGCAGGAGGCTGCAGGGCATTTAGGACTGTGACTCATTCTTCTTACTCTAGATCGTGTAGTAGAGCTCAGTTATAAGAACTCAATTTCCTAAACTCTATCTTATTCATAATATGACAATGCCTACATCTAGAAAGACAGGTGGTATGAGATATAGTTGGGGAAGAGTTTAGTTAGAAGAAATCTATTTTTGCATCATGCTTATGATGGATGAATATGAAGTATTCAGCAGACCATGTGTATACTAAGATGTGTAAGCTTCCTGATAAGGATCCCTAAGGAAAGAATCCATATTCATATTTACGATAGGAACAAAAAAGGAAAAAAAGAGAATCGAAAAGTAGACATAAATTCCAGCATATAACATAAGCAAGGTGAAAAAGGGTACGAGGTACCCAGTTAATGAAGATTATCCGTATTTTAAACTCAGACAGAGAAATATAAGAATTTTAAGTTACCTTCAATAGTGACAAAGGTATGCACAATTGGTCACACCCATTCAAGATACGCCCTGGGGGGTTAACAGAAGTAGTATAAGAGGAGGACGGGATATCAGGATCCTGCTGGGTTTGGAGTAACCCAAAATGGTGAATGGATTGGTTGTGTTAGTTGACATTTCCGAAGGATATTGCAAATGTGCTAACAGATCTCCTTGCGAGACACCCAGATGGTGTACTCTAGAATAGTACAACTAGATATGAATACTAGGATGTTCAAAGACAGGCACTGGAATCCTGGAAGGAATAAATATTACCTTAGTATGGCTCCCGTCCCTAGTAGAGCGAGGATGCTAGGGAACCCGACGAGCCAATGGATGAAGCAAGTGGAGCTAAAAGCAAAAGAATATCTTGTTGAAGTTTTCAAAAGAAAGTGATAAGCAGAAATATTAGCGGGAAAATAAGAAGAGAGTTAATAAAGCATTATGAGTAAGATAGGATACATGGACGGCAATGGTAGATAAAAAAAATAAATGAAAAAAAATGACAGTATTACAGAGTCTATCGACAAGGGAATGAAAAGATAAGAGGTGACAGGCCTCGAGACAACAAAAGAGTATAGGCCATAAAGGCATATCCTCATTTCGAGAAATAAGTTCGTGACTCTAGCGTGATTAATAGAAGGAAAAGTTAGACCCCAGAGTAATAGAAATCAGTATGGACTTGTGAACAAGAAAAACCAAACATGAATTAGGGACTGAGTGATTTGATAATACTCGGCATCTTGTGAATTTAATATTTCGTTCTGGAAATAATAGTATGGACAACAGAAGAAGATTCATGAGAAATTCAGAGAATGGTCATTCAGGCAGACGCTTCCCTAAAGCAAGCAATGTGAGTAAAGTTAAACTTAAGGGACTGTCTGTGACAGATATACTAAGTGTCACCCTCACGAGTAAGGAATTTTGTTATCCTTGGTACAGAAGGATTACCACAAGGCAAGTAAGGGCCATCAATGATGTGAAAAGACGCCAAAGATGAAGAGGTAAAACATATATAGGTAGATCGTCGTAGCTCCAACTCTAAGCAATCCCCTAAAGGGGGGATATGGAGTGATGTGGCGTGAAGTCAGAATTTAGTGGTTCTAGCAATCATGGAATGGTAAAGGAAGAATGCGAAAAAAAGGAAAAATAAAATGAGATTGAACTTATTCAAAGCCTACAGATATGCTACAATTCGAGAACATTGTATAAGCACGACGTCAAGAAAAGGAAGTAAGGGTTCCTGCCCAGGATGTTATTGATAGAGAAGGAGCCAGTGCGTGAGGTAAGTTAAGACAAAAGAAATAACCCAATAAAGATTATGCAAAATATGGATATGAGGATGTGCCAACGAGTAGTTAGTAGTTGATTCAGGAAAAGCCTAGTCATGACTAGACAACAGGTCACAGACAAATCAGCAGATCATGCAACATAAATATAGTGAACGCTAACATGGAGAATTCAAACTAGCAGTAACGTCATTATAATTCTTGACGTATATTCAGATAGGAGTCAAAGTAGTTAAAGGTACTGTATGAATGTTGCAGGAATAAAAAATAGTGGCACTGGGAAGACAGTCAAAATATCAGTTCCATCGGATATTTATAGGTGAGTACGAACATCAAGAATTCCATCGGGTATGTGATGAAATAAGCTCGCAGCTTTACGAGAGTTAGAAGGTCTTCCCTAAGTACTACAATGAAGTACTAACTTATGTAATAAGGAAGAAGACTTTAACCTAAACATGGTAACTCGAAGGAGAAAAAAAATGGTCATGTAAAAATAGTCTCACTACAACATTGTATGCACGCTATAAAAAAGTGGACCGTACCGTGGCTAACGAACAGGAAGTAAAGTCAAAAATAATATTCGAGACCATATGAGTTGCACGAAAATTTTGGCATGCGTGAGAACTCAGATAAGCTAAGTATGCACGCAACAAGGGGTAAAAAATGCAGGAAAAGCAATTGCTTGCATTTGAAGAAAATTAAAGTGGAACGAAAGGAATTATTAGATTAATGATCAGCCGTAGAAGACTCCGGTATGAGTTGAAAGAAGGAATTGGGTCTAGGTCATAGACAAAGGATTGAATAATTAAAAGATTGTATCATGGTTTTCCATAGCGTCCATGAAAGGCTAAAGTAATAACTAATACCTTGAGCCGCAGATCGGAAGATAGCTTAAGCCTACATGAAGGTTGACCAAAGGGAAGAGGAAACTAAAGAGTTACATAAACTAAGTAAATCAGGAGTCTGATTATTGGACCTAGAAAATTATAGAAATCGTGATCGAGAACATTGCAGGACCAACCTTAATATCATAGGTACAATAGAGATAGTACCATAACCATAGTCTATAACAGCTCTTCGACAAAGCCAGCTAGAAAAGTAACAGCCTCATAAGAAGTCAGTATGAAGCTCCCACCGTATTGTAGTATTATAATAAAGCTCCCAGTTATGGATGTGAATCATACCTATGTGGAAGGGAGGTTATGAAAGAGATAGAAGATGTGATGCGAGATTTTAAGGTAAGTAAAGTAAAGGTGAACAACGTACAAGATACTCAAATTCAAAAGGTTGTGAATATTCCATACTTCGGATGGAAAGCTAGAAGCACGGGGATTAAGTATCCAGGAATGATAGCAGCATCGTCAGTTGCATACCTTCCAGCCTATGGTTTCTAAGTACCGAAAGGTCTAACTTGAGAGTAAAAGAAGAGTTAGAGATGATACGATGTCTCGCTTGATATTCCAGAAAAGCATAAGGGAATCGATCGCAAGCTAAAGTATGATAGAATGACAATGTTTTAGAAAAACAAGAGTAAGGATACAAAGAAGGCAAGTGAGAAGGTGACGAAAACGGATAAGTCCTTGGGATTAAGCCCGTGAAAACAAAGGAGTTGATGGTTCCTCTAAGTTGTAGAAAGCTCAATATAGCCTGAATGAACTGAAAGGAGTCTAAGACTAGTAGCATTTAGAAGACATGGGATGCTATCCTCGTAGCAGAATGAAGGTGTAATTGTGATAAATAAAGGATGACGTTTGGGCATTCGCTTGAGTAATGATTTGAAGAAGAAAAAAAGGGGAAGAGGATTTCATGAATTGTAAAAGATTAGAATACCCCCATAAGGTGAATTACATTGAGATACTATGAAATACGATTATGGAAATCACGTCTAATATTCCTCGATGCAACATAAGCCCTAGTGGCAAGGTATTACGTAAGAAATTTCAAGTTGTATATGGAAGAATGTAGATGTCACGACCCCAGTTCGCCCTCCGTGAACTATCGTGACGGCACCTAGTCCCTACGACTAGGTAAGCCTAACAAATGCGAAAAAAGAAAACAATTGCGGAAAGAAAGTAATTAAAAACCGAAATAACAAGATTAAACATTGTTTAAGATGCTGCCTGGTATATAACAGTATAAAATCTCAATCTAACACTCCCAAAATCCGGAACCCCATAAATCACAAGCTAAAAGATTACATAATAAGCTCTAACTCCAGAATGCCTACCAACAGGAAAAATACAGAAAAGAGCTATGCTAGTACTGAGAATATAAAGGGACTCTTCGGTCTGCGGACGCGGTAGATTTACCTCGGAGTCTCTACAAAGCGCCTCGCCTCAAGTGTGATAAGACTTAGTGGAAGTACCTAGATCTGCACATGAAAAACATGCGCAGGAAGGGCATGAGTACACCACATCGGTACTCAGTAAGTGCCAAGCCTAACCTCGGTCGGGTGGTGACGAGGAAGGTCAGGGCCCTACTGAGGTTAAGGAAATACAAGATATAACAGTGTAGAATAAGACAATATACTTAAGTGCAACAGTAAAACTAACACGGGATAAAAGAACAACAGCAACTTTAACATATACATAGAAATAACGGAAATAAATACAGCTCAACGCAGAGATAACAACCGGGGGATCTCCCAGGATACCGTCCTGTATTCCCCAAATATAAATATCCAGTGGATCTCCCGGGTGCAGTCCCATTGTCCAACTCATATTGCGGGGGGATCTGCCGGAATACCACATCCGTAGTCCCAAATATAAATACTCAATACTGGGGGAATCTACCGGGTGCAGTCCCGTAGTTCCGATATAAAAGTGCAGGGGGATCTCCCGGAATACAATTTCGTAGTCCCAAAGTAAACATCCAGGGGGGATCTCCCGGGACAGCGTCCCGTAGTCCCAAAGTAAACGCACAACAGCAACACAAAAGAATACTCAATTCGGTTCAAACTTCCATACCAAAATAAATCAGGTATTTCTAGCCTAGCATGTTGCACATAATCCAAATAAGGCAATTTGAGCAAGTAAGGCAATTAAGTCAACTAAACATGCTTCCCTAAGCTAGTAGCATACTTAAATTACACATGGTATGAACAGAAAATAGGAAATCACATTTATAGTTACTTAAAGAAAACGGATTTTTCAACAATTAGCACAAGTACGCACTCGTCACCTCACGTACAGGGCATTTCAATTATGAACAAACCAAATCCTAAGGGAAGTTTCCCCCACACAAGGTTAGACAAGCCACTTACCTCGAACCGGCTCAAAATCAACCCGAAACCACGTTCTTGCCACGAGTACTCGACTCCAAATAGCCCAAATCTATTCAATTCAATTGCATAATGAAAATAACACTTCAAGTAACTGATTCTACAAATAAATTCAAAGCTAATACGCAAAATTAGGTAAAATGACCATAACGCCTCCGGGCCCACGTCTCGGAATCGGATAAAATTTACATTTTTAGAATCCTCATACTCTCACGAGTCTAGTCATACCAAAAGCACCAATATCAGACCTCAAATGGTCCCCATATCACCAATCAAAACTCTCTGATTAACCAAGCACTAACCCCCAATTTACCACTGATTTTGCTTCAAATTTCATGCTAAAATTGATAAAAATCACCATAATAACGACTTTAGGTTCCAAAAATCTTACCTCCTCGAAGCTCCCTTGAATCGTCTCTCAAAAACCTCCCAAAAGCTCAAAAATCCGGATGAAATGGTGAAAGAATGGGCAAAAATCGCGACTGATCCTTTATATATGTTTTGGCCCAGACTTCCGCACCTGCAGACATTTCCACGCACCTGCGGGCCTGCACCTGCGGTCTCAGGTGCGCATCTGCGAGATTTCATTAATTCCCTTAGATCGCACCTGTGCTTCCTCTACCGCACTTGCACTCACGCAGGTGCGCTAGAACACAGCCGCACCTGCAAAAACTAGCCTTCCCTCACATGGCCGCATCTGCGGTCTCTCAGCCGCTTCTGCGGCGCCGCACCTGCGGTCGCACACACGCAGGTGCGGTTATGACAGGAAACACAGCTTCAGCTGCCAACTCCAAATGCCTAACTCTCCATCAACCATCTAAAATCATCCTGAGGCCCCCGGGACCACAACCAAAAGCACAAACAAGTCATATATCACCATCCAAACTTATACCAATCCTTAAAACACCTAAAACAACATCCAAATATCGAATCATCATCGAATTCAAGCCTAAGAATTCCAAAAACTTCCGAATTACGCTTTCGATCAAGAAGTCTATCAAACCTCGTCCGAATGACCTGAAATTTTGCACACATGTCACATTCAACACTACGGAGCTACTCCAACTTCCGAAATTCCCTTCCGACCCCGATACCAAAATCTCACTATCGAACCGGAAACTTTAAAAATTCAACTTTCGGCATTTCAAGCCTAATTAAGCTACGGACCTCCAAAACACAATCCGAACACGCTCCTAAACCCGAAATCACCCAACAGAGCTAACGGAACAAACAGAATTCCATTTCGAGGCCGTCTTCATACTGTTCTAACTACGGTCCAAATTGTAAAACTTGAACTCTCATTTAGGGACTAAGTGTCCCAAAACTCTCTAAAACTCCAATTAAATCCTCCCGGCAACTCACAATAACAGAAACAAACACGGGGAATGTAGTTAATAGGGGATCGGGCAGTTAATTCTTAAAACGACCGGCCGGGTCATTACAGTAGATCAACATTAAGGTGAATCGATAATGTATGGGTAAAAGAACAAAGTGAGAGATGAGATTAGGCCATCAGTCTTAGAATGAGCAGAAATGAAGAAGTGTTTAAAAGACTTAGCTTTATGCATAAAGGATAAGCAACGAGAGTAACCTGGAGTGTGGACACAGAACCCAGTAACGATAAATCGAGCTAAGAGTTATGGTATATTGTGACCTACTTATATGTAGTAAAGTCATGCGGATAGATAATCGGTCCTATAAAATAAGTTCTAGCAATATTCGTAAGATCGACAAAGTACCGAGCGAAGAACTTCAGTATACCTATACATGCCTAGAGGGACATTTTATTAAGTTCGTATATGTTTACAAAGTAAGGCATAGAAATTGGCTAAAAGTTGGAGGAAAAATGAGAGAAGAGACGCATAAGTGCACTTACAAGGTCAGAGTCGTACAGGCTGCATGATAGAAGGTAGCAACAGCTACGAGACTGGAAGGATTCCGACCATAAGTCGTGGTGTGAAAAAGAGGCCTAAAGGGGGGAATGCCCTGGCCTTTGGATTTAACCATAGAATAGTTGCCTAGATGGCGAGGATACTAATAAAGTATTCGGAAGACATAGGCTACGAAAATGATAAGAGCACCAGTCAATATTTGAGGACGAATGTTCCAACGGGGGGAATGATGTTACATCCCGCATTTTCGTATGTTAAAGTTTCGTCGTAAGTTAATCGACGTAAGTTTGGGAATGAGATTATTTTGAGATTATAAGTAGTATGCTATTTCAAGTAAGTGATAAGTAATTTCGTGAAGGTGAAAGGGTAAGCAAATCGATGAGAATGAATTTCGTCGAAGTTTGGTATTTTGAGATAAAATATGGTCCGAACTATAAATAGCCGGTATTTATGGACTAGTGTCATACAAGGTACCACATGACCATGATAGTAAGGTGTGTAAGGTGTGTTAAAAAAGAGTAGTATTCTAAGTAATTTGGGATAATTCTTAATTATGTGGGTAATTGTTTAATTATTGGTTAGTGGGAGATTAACAAGTTAATCAAGAGATTAGTGAATAATTAATTAGAAATGTCGATAAGCTTAAATGCCAAAACGTGGCAGTAACTTAATTTACTGTTGACGACTCTTACAAGCCACTTGATAAGGCTTTGGCTTAGCCATCACATTGCAAAGGCTTAGTCATTGATCAATAACATTAAGAATAAGATCAACAACATTACTTCTCTCATTCGTTTTAAGAATGAGATCAATGACGTTAGTCATTGGCTTAGGCATCACCTCTGCAAAGTAATGTTATTAGCTCAAAATTTTGCAATGGGTAACATGAGATTTCTCTGAAAAACTACACGGTTTAATGTGAAATTCTAATTCAAAGAAGGCCCAGTACAATCTGTCTCAAAAATATCATACGGATTTTTCTCTACTACTCTAGGTATGTTAAGACTTTTCCTTCTTTCTTTTTGGTATGATCCATACGATACAAACGAAACGAGCAAATGCACAACTTCCATAAATGACTCTATTTATAGAAATACTAAAGATGCTTATGTTCTTGATTCCCCATGTGTCATATTATTCTATCATCTGATGATACCCAATTTTTCCCTCATATATTTTAAATATGCATATGTACTTTCAAAATAGTGCATGAGCATCATCAAGTATTTCCAAATTATCCATAATTTTTAAAAGATTTTTTAATCAGTTTATTCACATATTTTATTGTGTAATAATCATTAATTGAAACAACAACAACAACAACCCAGTAAAATTCCACAAGTGGGGTCTGGGGATGATAGTGTGTACGCAGACCTTACCCCTACCCCGAAGGAGTAGAGAGGCTATTTTCGAAAGACCCTCGGCTCAAGAGAATAAAAAGACAAAAGAAGACGATATTAGTTCACCACAGAGATCATAGGGAAAACGGGAACATAAAATGCAGAAAAAAAGAAGAAATAAGACACGACATTGCCACTAGCTATCTTAGACAAAAATCCTACCAGACTAGGGCCGCAAAGGTGCAAAGTAAGGCAAAACTCAACTACCTCCTAGCCTACAACCGTAATACTCGACCTCCACAACTTCCTATCACGTGTCATGAACTGGGAAATCTAAAGCCTCGCCATATCCTGCCTGATCACCTCTCCCCAATACTTCTTAGGCCGCCCTCTACCTCTTCTCATGCCCTCCACAACCAGTCTGTCACACCTCCTTACTGGAACATCTAGGCTTCTCCTCTGTACATGCCCAGACCATCTAAGCCTCGCTTCTCGCATCTTGTCATCAATGGGAGCCACGTGCACCTTCTCCCGAATATTATCATTCCTAATCTTATCCATCCTAGTATGCCCGCACATCCACCTCAACATCCTCATTTCTACTACTTTCATCTTTTGGATATGTGCGTTCTAAACAGGCCAACACTCAGCCCCATACATCATGGCCGGTCTAACCACCGCTTTATAGAACTTACCTTTGAGTATCGTTGGCACTCTCTTGTCACACAAGACTCCGGATGCTAACCTCCAATTCATCCATCCTACCCCAATACGGTGTGTGACATCCTCATCGATCTCCCCTCCCCTGTGGATAACCGACCCAAGGTACTTGAAGCTGCCTCTACTTGGTATAACCTGTGATTCAAGCCTTACATCCACGCCCACCTCCCCCGGCTCAGCGCTAAACATACACTCTAGGTATTCCGTCTTCGTTCTGCTCAGCTTGAAACCCTTAGACTCAAGGGCATGTCTTTAAATTTCCAGCCTCTCGTTAACGCCGGATCGTGACTCATCAATTAGAGCTATGTCATCGGCGAGTAGCATGCACCATGGCACCTCCCCTTGGATATGGTTTGTTAACGCATCCATCACCAGGGCGAATAAGAACGGACTGAGTGCAGAGCCTTGGTGTAACCCCATTTCAACCGGAAAATGCTCAGAGTCACCTTCTACTGTCCTAACCCGAGTCTTTACCCCATCATACATGTCCCTAATCGCAATAATATAGGGAACCGGCACACCTTTTGCCTCCAAGCATCTCCAGAGAACTTCTCTAGGAACCTTGTCATACGCTTTCTCTAGGTCAATAAACACCATGCGCATATCTTTTTTCTCTCTCTGTACAGTTCCACCGACCTCCTCAAAAGTGTATAACTTCTGTGGTAGAACAACCCAGCATGAACCCGAACTGGTTATCGGATACAGACATTGTCATCCTCACCCTCGCTTCAACCACCCTCTCCAATACTTTCATGGTATGACTCAGTAATTTGACACCCCTATAATTATTACAACTCTGGATATTACCTTTGTTCTTATACAATGGAACCACCGTACTCCACCTCCACTCATCTGGCATCCTCTTCGCCTTAAAAATAACATTGAACAACCCAATCAACCACTCCAAACCTGTTGTCCCTACACACTTCCAAAATTCCACCGGGATCTCGTCTGGCCCGGTCGCTCTGCCCCTACTCATCTTACGCATAGCTCCCACGACCTCCTCAACCTCGATACGCCTGCAGTGCCTGAAGTCACAGTGACTCTCAAAATGCCGCAATTTGCCTAGCACAATATTCCGATCCCCTTTTTCATTCAAAAGTTTATGAAAGTAAGTCTGCCATGTCCTCTTGATCTGGGCATCTTCCATCAGTACTCTACCATCTTCGTCCTTGATGCATCTCACTTGGTCCAATTCCCGAGCCTTCCTCTCTCTCAACTTGGCCAGCCGGAATAACTTCTTCTCTCTGCCTTTTTCCCCAGTTCTTCATACATACGAGCATAAGTCGCAGTCTTAACCTCCGAGACCGATAGTTTAGCTTCCTTCCTAGCTACCTTATATCTGTCCATGCACGTTCGCCTATCCTTCTCATCTATGCTCCCCACTAACTTTAGGTACGCCTCCTTCTTCGCTTCCACTTTTACCTTGGACCACTTCATTCCACCACCTGTCTCCTTTGTGCCCACCAGAGACACCGTTCGAGACCCCTAACACCTCTCTCGCAGCCTTCCTTATACAGTATGTTGTCGCTGACCACGCAGTGTTCGTGTCCCCACTGCTCCTCCAAGCTCCCATAGCCGACAATCGCCACTCTAACTCTTGGGCTTATCCTTAGTCAAGGCTCCCCACCTGATTCTCGGTCTTCCCCGAGTAGATCGTTTCCTAATCTTTAACCTAATACCAACGTCTATCACAAAGAGTTTATGCTGTGTTGCGAGTATCTCACTCAGAATCACCTTGCAGTCCTTGCATAGCCCATTGGCACACCCCCTAAGGAGGAGATACTAAAGTAACCAAATGCTCCATCCTCTTCGGAAAGCTTGAGTTCGCAATCACCAACCCAAAAGCCTTAGCGAAGTCCAACAGCGAGGTACCTCCTCTGTTCCTCTCCCTAAAACCAAAGCCTCTATGCATCTCTCCATAACCACCTGCAGTCGCCCCAATATGCCCATTGAAATCCCCTCCTATGAATAGCTTCTCAGCGGGAGGAACCTGGCACACAATCTCATCTAACCCCTCCCAGAAGCACCGTTTAACCTCCCCCTCTAGGCCCGCATGCGCCACGTTTAGGGTGTACTCTCCAACTACCAACTTAATAGCCATCAATCTATCATTCACTCGTTTAACCTCAACCACAGACTCTCTAAGATCCCTATCCACCGAGATACCCACTCAATTCTTACCTCTTTGGACTCCTTAGTACAAGAGTTTATACTCGTCCGCATCATTCGCCCTCGACCCTACCCACCATATCTCCTGGACACACGCTATATTGACCCTCCTCTTCTACAGAATCTTCGCCAACTCTATAGACTTACCCGTCAATGTACCTACGTTCCAAGAACCGATCCTTAACCTATAAACACCTCTGCTCCCTTTACCACCCTTGCCTCCCGACCACCTCTAACCCTACCCTACCTCCCGCCCCACCCCCCGCTCCCCCCGAGGACATGACTTCACTCGACCATTCCAGACCACAGCCACTATACCTACGGTAGACTAAGGAGAATCACTAACACACACAAGGCAACAGACCAAGCTAGACAAAGACAGGTTCCAACTATAGTTGCACTAATACGGTGAATAGACTAATACTAACTAATATTGCAGCAATTTAACTAACACAACAAAGGGGAATAGAAAACGGGAGGTACCAACTCCCGAGAGAAGAACCTGGGAATTGTCTTGGTATATGCAACAATGTTGCGTCCACCTAGCACGTTCGCGTCCAACTCCCGCCGCTCCTTGCTGACCCACGCTGGGATTGTTCCTTAATATTTGCACGCGCACGTCCCACTCACCGCTAATAGCCACAGTCCGTAACCTGAAAAACACATAGAACACCACGAAGACAAACAAAGGAGGGAGGGGTTGTCACCGCTACCACTGATGAGGCCCCACCCGTAGCAAAGGAACGCCATCTAACTTCATCATTTATATCCATATTAATCCTTAAATATTTTGATGCATTTATCATAAATACATTTGCATTTTAAGGCAAAAATTGTACATTTTGCAATAATAGCCCGTATATACTTATAATTACTTTATTTTTGCAAAAAATAACTTTTTATATTTTTATAGTGTTAAATAATTGTCATTAATCACTTTATGTACAAATAATATTTTCACTATTTTATTTATCAGTTTTAACAAATTCTTAATTAATTAAATTAGGTATTTAACTAATAGCCCCTAAATTCACTAATTTCGGACCTAAACTACCAACCCCTTAGCCCATTTACCTAAAACACCTACCCATATTCTTGGCTCAATACTTAACCCCAATCCATAACCCCCTAACCCAGTCCGGAACCGACCTAACCCTTTTTAAAGCACAATCATTGATCTCTGAGATCAACGACTCATATCACTCCCTTCCTTTCAATTAACCTACCTATCCCAAACCCTAACCCTCATTATCCCAGCCCTGTCGTCTCTATACTCTCTCGAACATTCACCTCCTTCTGTCAAACCCTAGCGCCGTCACCCCCAAACCACTCTTATTCCGACTCAAACCTGGAATCAATCCATGATTTACTTACCTATTTTGTGTTACTCTAGCATTATACGCTCGTCTATGGTATTACATAGATTCTTGCCCTACTTTTGGAAAGAACTACCTCAATAACGGATATATTCACCGTGATTTTGTGAAGATCTGGATGATCTTTCGTCCATATACATGTTTTATTGAACGATTCTTGCATCTCTAGTCCGATTCAAAGCATCAGTCTCAATTAGGGTTTTGACCTTTCCTCGTTCTTTGCTGATTTCTTATTGATACTCTTTCCTTTCTTGTATGTGACTAATATTTTCCTTATTTCTATTCAATCTACCGTGTTTCCTTTATTTTTACCTTATTTTGCCCTAAATATGATTGTTAATCGATTCTTATGTGATTTTTGCTTAGTCTCTACTGTATCCCCTTATTTTAGGTTTTACTCGCATGATTACATGCCATTATTCTCTGTTAATATACTGAACTCTTTGTTTATGTATTATTTGCCCTAAAAAATTAGATCCTAATTGACTCTATGTTTAATACTTACCGTGTTTCATGTTTATACTATTCTACTATACAAACCCCTCCGCTTTCCCCTTTAGAAAAAAAAAGAAAAATCAAGATACTCTCACAGAAAACTGAGGTTTTGGCTCTGTATTTTCTTTGCCCTCTCGTTTGATTCTGGTCTTGGCCGGATGAAAGCCAAAACCAAATAATTGTGGGCTCTCGACTATTGTGGTGTATTTGTTGTTTTCTTGCCTAACTGGTAAGTGACTATCCTTAGTCATTTCCTTTCCATGTATCCATGAACTATGTTTATGATCCATCGTGTTAAAATCCATTTTGAGCATGATTCCATTACTCTTATAATCATGTGATTTCCTTTATTCCTACAATTGATATTGTTAGTTATGAGATTGGTTATCTTTTGAACAATGTGAATCCTCTTAGAGGTTAACTCAATGTCTTTAAACTTGTTTCATGTATGCTGTTTTGCCAGTTTCTAAAGTATCCTGAACTCAGCATGTTTAGGATAATACTATTATGTTCACCAGTTAATTAGTCCTGAGTCTTTACAAACCTGTATTGTTATTAAACCTTTCTCTGCCATTCATGTGCCCTGATAACTTGCCTTCTAATGTGTTTTGTATCCATTAGGATTCAAGTGATTATTTGACCGTTTGCCTTAATGCATTGTCTAGATGGTTTCTGTGATTGAACAAAGTTGTCCTAAAATGTTAGCATGTACACATAGCCTAATTAGGCCTTTCAGACTTTAACTCCTTAGATACTGTGCGTGAACAGCCTTGCAAGTCTTGCCAATTCGTATTCTTAATGCAACTCTGCCTATATATTTTGTATTTTTAAACTCTGTCATCAAACCTGTTTTATAATTTGTCCTTTACCATTGTCTCTTTTATATGCTACTACTTTTAAACTCCCACTCTTAGATCCTTTAGGTTTGATCTTTTACCTCCTCGGTGTGAGCACTACTCGGGGTCTATGTGAGACTCTTGTGAACTCTGACACACTGGGGTTTGGTTCCTAACCTTCTTTGAACTATTTTTGAGCATTTGGTGCTTTAGTGTGAGCATTGCCCTTGGTTCTTGAAGCCTTTGGGAACTTTGACAAACTAGAAATTTGGGTTCTGTGTGCTATGGGTGAATCATTCACCACTGATTATTGTGTACTTGTGAAAGTGAGCCTTGGAGCTGCTATGGTTTGAAGGCCTTGGTTACCCAGGTATATTTAGGCCGGTTATAAGCTCTCTATAGCTTATTTTATTATTATGTAATTCATTAATCTGGTCTGTAATAGTTTTGCAACAAACAACTCCGGGGTATTTAGTAAAATCGGGAAGGGTTTCTTATTTCTATTTGCTAAATTGGGTAGAAATCCTGCCTATAGGATCTCATTTGTGATGTTTCATATCATGCTTCTAAGACCTATGTTATATCTACATAATGGAGATCTTGCCTATAGGATTGATGTTATAGTTTGTTGAGAATCCTGTCTTTATGTCTATCAATCTGTCCAATAAACGTGTGTTAGCAATCATGCCTATAGGATCAATATTCGGGTTAATTGTTTTTTGGCTCAATGTGTATAAATTCATGCTCATTACTGCTCCATTCTACAAATCATGCCTATAGGATTGAATTAGCATTCTATAAATCATGCCTATAGGATTAAAATCAGTTCAATGCTAGAAATCATGCCTATAAGATTAAAGTCGGTTCAATGATAGAAGTCATGTCTATAAGAATAAACCAGTTCAAACCTAGAAATCATGCCTATAGGGTAATAATCATCACACTCGTAGAACTCATGCCTATAGGATTCTATTAACTGAATCTACATACTATTGCTCGCCTGTTCATCACATAGATATCCTGCCCATAGGACTCCGAGATTAATAAAGCCTGCTAAATCAGTTGCGTTCATTTACTGTTTACATGCGGAGGTTAATATGAGCCCATATCTGCCTTTATTTGAAAAGACCTAATTGTTTTGCTTGTCGCCTAGTATTTTACAATTTTGAGAACCTTAGGCCTAGTCTAGAACCACCCAAATAGTAGGTCCAAATCCTCCTGGACCATAGACGTGGGACGAGTAATGCATGCATAGGACACGACTTAGAATTGACTAGTATGCTTCAGGTAAACAACTTAAAGATAGTAATTGGATAGCAGGAGATGATAGTTTGTGCCCGCTGAATAATATGAGTAACACCCCATCCCGAGGAAGTTACGAAGTATTATTTATGTTGCATGGGGTGATCCTTTAGGCTAAATAATTTAGGAACCCCCTTTCCTTGTCGTTCAATCGATTATTCATGTTTTAGTAATTCCTTGTTTCTTAGCTTTCATCACATAGACAAATTCGCATAATTTAAGTTCGGTCGGGACCCACCGTTGTGGACCTCAAGGGGTGCCTAACACCTTCCCCTCAAGGTAATTTGAGCCCTTGCCCGATCTCTGGTGATGCAAACTGGTATAATCTGAGTTATTTGCTATAGGTGCCCTAATGCACCTTAATCCGTTAGGTGGCGAATCTAACAACTAATTTCTTTTCCCTACTTTCTCAAAAGGAGTTGTCAAAATTTCGAAACCCGACTTCGCAAGAAAAAGGGGGCGCGACAGCATGGCGACTCCGCTGGGGAATATTTTTAGGCTCTTACCATAAACGAACTTGATCTTTGTGAATTAGTCTTCCCTGATAAGTGAATCTTCGCTATCTTGTTGTTACCTAAATCTCCCGCTCCCATTTCCCCCTTTATTGCTACATGCACATCCTTTTCCCTATTTCCTCTTTATATGAACTCTTATGCAACTCTTGTTTAATTTGATTACAACGTGTGTTTCCCCTTCTTTCCTAATCATGTTCATTCGCTCCAAACTTCTTTTAGTTTTGCTATACCATGCCTTTCCTAATCCTTACCCCTTTATTTGCTTTATTACAATTTTTCCATTATGCAAACTAACTTCTTCTCTGGTTTTGTTTCTCTTATGTCTTTACGTTCATTCAATACTACATTTATTTTTCAATATGTGAAAATACTTGACAACGTGTTATTTTTGCATAAAACATGCTCCGCATCATATTCCTCTCGTGCGTATTAATACTATAGCGGCACTTGATGTGTGTCAACGCTCTTCCTAAAATCACCCTTTAAATTTGGAAAGGCTTATTTGCGGTAAAACTATTCGATCAGCGGTGCAATCGCCGGTTCCGTGCCTTTACCTCTCAAGTTGTCCGCTTGAGGGTACCAGTCTAGACTCTTCTAGAAACCCCATTCTAAAATCAACTGTGCATGCATCATGTCTGAACCTAGTATGAGTTAATGCTTTGTCCGCACAATAACTCTCTAAGACAAGCCTTGTCCAAAGTCCGCCGCAATTTCCATAATCCTAATGGACACAATCACTATCTCTGCATCATTTGGAGAAAAACATGCCAATATGTTGATCATTAGCGTTAATCTGGAGGGGGCAAGGGCTAACATTATCTATTTTGCAGAAATGAGGCACGAGGTCCCCAAGTTCGGCATGGTTCGGAATATCCCACTTTTGTTACTGGATTGGTGGGAAAATGTTGCGCCAAGTGACAAAAACCAAGTGAAAAGAGTTCTTGGGAATTTACCTTCTCTTCTAGATATTCAACCGAGCAATACACTAATCGAGGCCGCTACTATGTTCTAGGATGAAAATCATTTTAGGCTTTGGTTGTTATGAGGCGCATGCCATTAGTATCTCTTTATTGTTATTGTCTTTTATTAGAGATTCGGTTTATTTTTCACATTAATGAGATGACGCAGTTATTGGCATCAATTTTTCTCCAAATCTATATGTCGCTTAGGCCTACCTCGGGCACAATGAGGTCCCAAGTTAGGACGAGAATTTATAATTCCGCAATATGTTTTAAATACTGCAAACAATCTTTTAATACACCTCACTGACTTGTTTACATTTTTGTTTATCTTCTTTTCTTTGTTTGTTTATTCCCATCCCCTAGGGTTGGTTCGTGGATACTGACATCATCAGCATACCATACCAGATCAAGAGGTCCTCTACCTCCTCCTCCTCCAAGTGATCCGAAAAGCAAGGGAAAAGCTAAGATGGATGATATGAGTGGTTTCAGGAAAGACAACGCTACACATACTGAGAATGTGAAAACTTCAGACGGTCGGAGTACTCCGGCACAAAATGATTTGGTCCTACAGTTGGAACAGAAAATACTGGAATTGCAAGGGGAACTTATTAGAACCCCTTACCTTAGAATCTTTAATATTTAGTAGACCTTAATGGAGTTTTACTTTCACTACTTAGTTAAATAATTTAGGTGTCCTAATTAACCCTTAAAATAATTAGGTGGAAACTCATAGTTTAATGAAATATAGGAATCACCAATATGTTATACTCTAATTTGACTCGTAAAAGTGGGGTATAACAACTGGGCTGTTCAAGCTTTCACTCAAGGTCACAACACACGGAGTTCCATAGCTTCACAGCAGTTGAAGCAAAGTTTAATCGAGTACCCGGCTGTCACTTGGGCCGACGTACATAATCGGTATCAGTCGAAGATTAGGGTCGAGGATGATCAACTGGGGACTTCTTCGAGGTCCGTTTATCCTAGCAGGCCCATGGATAGGATCAAAAGGGATATCGATCGAGAGCCGAGGTCGAATAGAGATTGATATCAACTGTACAACGGAGACCAAAGAGGCAGCGGATCTGGACAAAGCTTCGCACGAAATGAGAGGAGAAATGATCGAGGTCAAAACTCACAAGGGCTTGATATTGAGGAGGATCACGTTAAATATCCAAAATCCGAATAAAGGTACGACCCCATTCCAATCCTTTCTATTTTTTCGACTAACACTTGCAGGCTATCGACAAGGATCGGCACGAAGCTTTAGATCTTAAAGCATGCGTTGCACTCTTTTTCCCTTAGACTGGTTTTTGTCCCAAATGGGTTTTTCCGGTGAAGTTTTTAACGAGGCCACCATTGTTCGTGCTAACTTAAAGCAATTCAACAGTATCCGATGTTCCCTAGAATAAGCCACAAGTACTGGGGGCATTACCCTCGAATGTCTAATTTATTGCAAGGAAATCACTTTGTGACAGTGGGGTCTCAATAGGAAAATGTTGTAAGGATCAAACAGTCAGTTAAACCGTGCCCGTATATGTTACTTGGAGCCTAACATCAAACATGCGCGCATGTATAATCATCTATTGAGAGAAGTATTTTTCCTTGCCGATATCCCCTGCCTTTAGAAAAAATTTCTATTTTATACTCTTGATCTATTGTGTAAAGAGGCCTAAGGTCCGACCATGACGGAAGTTCGAACAACTAACCCCACGCATGAGGAATGCCGTCCAAAAAAACAAACGAAATCAAACCACCAACATTTCGAGACCATAAGACCTTAAAGGCAACCCTCGATTTTACAGGCCACGACCACCCCACTCGGGGACTGACACTTCGGGCAAGCTCGAAGTGAAACAGAAAATAAGCCCAAAGGGCAAGTTCCGAACTAAAGAGGCTACGACCAAATTAACGCGGATCGGAGACGTCCGAAATCCGTAACAAATACAAAAGCCTAAGGGCTACGTTAACCCGAGTTCGAGCAAACTCTCACTCTGGGACTATCTATAAAGCCTAAGGGCTAACTTTACTTCGAGTTCGAGCAAGTCCTCACTCGATCATAAAAGCCTAAGGGCTACCTTAACCCGAGATCGAGCAAACTCTCACTCGGGGACTATCTATAAAGCCTAAGGGCTAACTTTACTTCAAGTTCGAGCAAATCCTCACTCGATCATAAAAGCCCAAGGGCTATCTTAACCCGAGTTCGAGCAAACTCTCACTCGAGGACTATCAATAAAGCCTAAGGACTAACTTTGCTTCGAGTTCGAGCAAACACTCACTCGGGGACTATCTATAAAGCCTAAGGGAGAACTTTACTTCGAGTTCGAGTAAAATCCTCACTCGATCATAAAAGCCCAAGGTCTACTGAAGATAGACTATAATTACGTATTTTAGTCTATTATTACACTCTAATTTACAGCACTTAAGTTGAGTTTGCGCTTTAATCGCTAGTGTTTTGCACTAAGTGTGTGTTTTATGCCTTGTAGGAGTGATTCCGAGCTATATAGATGTTATGGAATGAATTCAAGTGATTTGGAGCTATGAAGTCTGAGTAAAAGCCCAAGGAATTAAGCCGGGATCGTATTCGGGGATCAACGGATGATAGAGCAACAAAACGAAGAATCGAGTAGGCATATTGCGCACTGTCTAGTAAAATGCACATAACGTTTTGCACAGAACTCCTTTTGGGATCCAAATATATGGTTGGAAAGATAACTCAAAGGGCTAGAACTTTCATGTTTCACGTTTGTCCAAATTCCAAAAGAAACAGGGTGAAAACTGCGGTTAAAACCGCGATCGCGGACCTGAGGCGGGCTGAGGCAATATACCTGCCAAATACAGCGTTCGTACCGCGGTTGACCGCGGCCGCGGCTGTCCAGACGTGAAAAAATTATCCTTTTTCGCATAGGAGAAGGTATAATAGTTTGGGCCCGACCCTACTTTGTATATATACATAGAAAAACGGTATTTTAAGAGGTTAGACAACTTTTGACATAATTTAGACTTAAGGAGGCTAAGGAGACCGGAGATTCGACCTAAGGAGTCAAGAACACACTGGGAGCAAGGCGGAGAATTCTTCTACGAGTTTTTCACTTTCTTCTTCCTATTTCCATTATTGGTTATGAATTCTAGTATTGTATTTTTGCATACTATTATGACTAGCTAATTCATTTTCTAGGGTTTTGATGGAACCTACTGTAGGATAAATACTTGTTATGTTTTTATATAATTGAGCCGTTGGATTTCTCTACTTGTTCAACTACGTGTTTGTTGCTGTTGATTGAATGACCATCAATTGACTGTGCCTATTTAGTGTGTACTGCTCGAGAGAGAGAGTACATATTTAGGTAGTTGTTGAACAGCGTTACTCCTAACGTATGTGAGAAATCAATATATTGGGTTTAAAGGTAGGTTTAGAAATAACAAAGCCTTGATGTGCTCATAGTGAGCGGTTAGATGAAGCCAACTAGCGTAGTTCGAGAAAATATGTCTAGTAAATTGTTGTAGTTGCTTGAGAGAGAATTACGGCACCTAAAGAGCTCACGATCAGTAGAGAATACATCGGCAAAATTGTAGGGAACATAGCTGTAAGGATTCCGTCAATTGGGGAAATCATAACTCTAGATCTCCTTAATTTAGTCTCCAACCCTTTGTCTCGTTAGTTGATAATTTTACTGCTTTGTAGTATTTGCTAGTTAATTAGTTAGAAATTAAAATCTCAATCTTTATAATTTAGAAAATTGTTCAATCTTGTCTTCTTAGTGATATTAAACAGATATAGCTAAGCCTTAGTTCTCTGTGGGATTTGACTCCGGACTTTTAGACTGGATTATATTTGTAGCGACCGCTTATCCTTTTTAGGACTAGAGTTGGGCGTGATCAAATTTTGGCGCCGTTGCCAGGGAACTAACGGTGTAGTGGTAGTTGTATATATTGCTAGGGTTCAAGTTTGAGCTTTTATTTTGTTTTGTTTTTTTTTTTTTGTTTTTTTTATAACTGTTGATTTGAGAAACATGACATCTTGGAATTATGGGAATTTAGGTGTAGATAATTCTACTATTGATCTCCATACATATTGTAAAGGAACCCACGCGTGGCAAAATTTTCAAAACGTTCCTAAGAGCGAGTTATGTGCACCAACTCAATCTTATTTGTGGAATGTGTGTGATGTGTGTGGTGGTAAAAATGGTCACCTTCATGGTTGTGCTTATATATCTTATTTTCCCCCAACCCTTTACTATGATGGTTCTACCTTTTCTTATGAAGTTAACTGGAACAAAGAACCTGGGGATGCAGACCTGAAGGAGATCAATGATAAGTTAAAGTGCCTTCTGAAACAAAATAATAAAAAACAATTGCGGATAGAAAGGCAAGAGGCAACTATTCGCAAGTTGGAGGCTCAATTGAGTCAAGTGGTTGGAGCTTTTAATGCTCAACAAGCCAATATTGAGGATAGTAGCCAAGAAGAGCATGAATTCGATATGTTAAATGGGGAGGTCAGAGTAAAACATCAACAAACTAACCAACTACAATTTGAGGATGTTAATGTTGAAGAAGTGAGACTAGAGCCAGCCAAGGACTTTAGGGATATAAATTTTGTTGACTCTAGTATCATTGATGTTGAGGATGTTGAAAGTCCTGATGTTCATGTGTTTGAGCGCATTGGTCCACACTCCAAGCATTTTTCCACATTATTTTTGGATGATGATATAGAAATAGAGTCATCCGAACAAATTGAAGAGTTAAGGAATGAGGAACAAGGTGTATATATTCTGGAATTCTTCTTGCCAGAAAGTCAGGATTACATACCTCATACAAAGGTCAAGGAGTGCAGAATATTGTTGATATCCAATTTTTCCCTGTATATTTTTATATACAAAATACCTTTTAAATAGCATAGATATGCATATATAAGTATGTCCAAGAATTTCCCTATTTTTTCTTTAATTTTTAAAGATTTTTAAACCAATTTTATTGCCCTATTTTACCAGTAAAAAATCAACAATTATTCCCCAAATGATCATTTTTGTGATTAATTTATTGTATTTTCATATTTATACCAAAATATAGCTAAGGTAATTTTTTGCACATTTATTCTAAAATTTATTTAGTATTTTAAAGCTAAATTGCATGTAATTGCAATATTTGCCTATTTTAAGAATTAATTGCGTTTATAATTGTAAAACTGATTCCAGTATTTTTAATTCAATATTTGTACATTATTAATTAATTTAGTACCTTTAATTTGTTTCCAGAAATGATTTTGCTATTTTTATGAAAGAAAAAGGGAAAAATGGCTATTTAAATACTAGCCCTAAACATTTCAATTTTAGCCTAAAACAACCCCCCAATAAAACCCAATCCCAACCCCAAATTACCCAGCCCAATTCCTAAATTACCCGCCCTTGACTCACTCAAATAACCCGCCCGGACCCCTTCTTCTAATCCCAGTCGTTGATCTAATAGATCAACGGCTCACACGCATTCTTTCCTTTTCTAATTTACCAAACCCCCCAACCCTAAATCATTTTCAATTATCCGCCGCCTCTGAAACCCTCCCCTCTCTCAAACACTCTCGAAGCTTCTCTAACCCTAGCCACCTGCGCCCTGAAATTCACAGGAATCTATGGCCATCAAAGCTATAGGAGTCTTACGCCTACCTCCTGGTGCTCTTACGTGCCTGATACCTGAAGATTCGAGGCCTGACTATGAAGGGTTGAACCCAGACCACCGTCGATTTCAGGTCTCAGGGTCATCTCCGGCCTTGCTCCGGCGTACCATGGTTGTTTGAGCCTGGTTCTGACCTCTCTGACGCAGATCGGTGACCTCTCAAAGCCTTTCTCATTTCTAGGGTTCTTCTGAAACTCTAACCTTTCGAGGTTTTCCCCGATTTCTTTAGATCCGTGGTCTATCTATACTTTCCTTGAGTTTTCAAATGATTTCCCTAACTTTTCTTTCAAAAATCACTTTCAAAACCTTTCTTTTCCGATGTAGGGTTTTCTAAAAAGTGTTTAAGTGTTTTTGTGATTTTTCTTTGTCATTCGGGTGTACTTGTCTCTACTGTGTTCTTGTATCATGTTCTTATATGCTTCTCTTACTGTGCTTTCCTATATTATGATCTCGTATGCTTTTACTGTGCTCTTGTGCTTTTTCTTCTACCATGTTCTCGTATGTTCCTCTACTATACTTTCTATACTATATTCGTGTATGCTTTTCTACCATGTTCTGTTATGTCTCCCCTACTATATTTTTCTACTGTGTTCTTAAGTGTTTTACTATTTTCCTTCTACTGAGCCCTGTTTAAAGTTCTTCTAGAAAACCTCTTTAAGAATGCTTCTTCTACTGTTCCTATCAGTATTTTCCCTTCATTTTTCCTTGATTGCTTCTACTGTGTTGGCATGTTACTTTGTTATCATGTTTTCTTATGAGTTTCTGCTACTGAAAGGAACATGCACGAGGTTTCAATTCTGAAACCTCTGAGCCTGTTTCGACTACTTGCCTTCTAATCTCTGTACTTAATTCAAGGTGGAAACCCTAGAATTTGGGGATTCGGCCAAGTTTGATTGTGGGATTTGATTGAACTAGGGCTTTATTTCAAAACCCCTAATTCTTTCAGACCAACTTCAAGACTCTGAATTGAGTTTGGGGCTTCCTTGTTTTCATGTGATTTTGACCTTTTTACTAAAACTCTTCTACACTGGATTTCTCTATATATTTTACAATAACATGCCAGTCTTCATTCATGCTCACATGCTCTTTATATATGATGAATTTCCCTCTAAATGGTTTTCGAATTTGCAATTAGTTCAAGCTTCCTTCTAAATATAGCCTGATTGATTTCTTTCCATTGTTTACTAATTTTCTCTGTTACTCGGCATAGGTAAAACCGTTCTTCACTTTTTCTGACTTGGTTCATTCATACAAAATCTCGGACCATTTGATTTACTGGTGGTTAATTGATCTTCTTACCTTCATTGCACAAACCGTGTACTTCAAAACCTTGTCCTTAAATAACCTTTTCATGTATGTGCCCTTAATTGCATGTTGTGAACAAAGTGTTTATTCAATTTCTTACCTTATTTTCTTCAACTATTTTCTTACCTTATTTTCTCATGATTCTTACATTATAAATACACGACTCTTTAACACACAACACACGATTTAGCAATCCTTCACTACTACTTCACAATCTCTCCTGAACTCTTACTAGCACTCCCTTCTTGTCTATTCTGTGGCTTTTACAAGACTACTGCATTTTCTCTATTCGTTTCTTTGGAACTGGTATGTCCTAATTTAACATTCAGCATCACCACAATGTGTTTATTTACAGCTTTTATCCATGTCTAATTTACTGTTTCTGTTTAAATTAAGTATGCTCATATCTTTCTGTCTGTTTCTGTTATGAATCCTTGCTCCCCTACCCTATTGCCCCTATGTGTTTGAGAGTTGTGGCTTAAGGCATGGCAACATGAATTGTTGTCCGTGAATTAAGTTTGACCCAATGGGGTCTTAACCTCTATATAAACAGGCCGGAGGGTGTGCCAGCATATCCCATTGCTGGGTGTGCCCATCAGCCTGCTTTTCTTTTGCTCTTGCAAATTCCCTCATTCCCTATCCCCTACGTGTGTTAATGTGAATTGCTTCCCTCTTCCTTTTCCCCTTTCAGAATTCCACTTCTACACTTACACTCTCTCTTAGTTCCTAAGTTCTGCCCCCCTCTTGTGAGCCTTGCCTTGGGACCCTGAGTTTCCTCTGAACTTGGACATTTGAGGCCTAGCCCTTCCACACTGCACTATGTCTTAATATGGTAATGCAATGGGGTGCAAGAATTGCCCGTAGTTCATGTGAGGCTCTTAGGGAACTTTGACACACCCCAAATGAGAGAAAGGCTTTGAAACATTGATCTCTTGGAGTTGGTTTACTTCATACATCAGACAGGAAGCCTGAATCAGGCTCTCCTTGGTTGTACCTTTTTAATTTCTAATGTATTTTCTTTTATCTTCTTTGGGCTGTAATAACTTTGTAATAAAACTATTAGGGATGGCTAGTGAAAAGGGGAGGGTAACCATGCATGCAAAAAGGGGTAGATAACCTGCTTATAGGAGTTTTTTAGTTCTGTACTCTCATATATAGATACCATGTCTATAGGATTGCTGCATTCCCACATGTAGATAATATGTCTATAGGATTTCTAATTTCAACATTCTCATATGTAGATAGCATGTCTATAGGATTTCTGCAACCCCACATGTAGATAACCTGCTTATAGGATGCACGTGCATGTAGAAAATATGCCTATAAGTCCTTTCTGATTCGTGTATATCCACTTCTTACTAGGAAAACATGTTTATAGGTTTTAATAACCAAATGTAATCAGATGTCATGTTCATATAAAATCCAGCATTTAGATGTCATGCTTATAGAGTTTCTGAATTATTACTATGTCTATAAATGTGTTCTAAAGTCGACAAATGCATAGAAAGCATGCCTATAGGAGTTAATCAAATCTGAATCACCTCAAGTCTAAAACCAGTAATAATACCTTACCAGTTGCAGAACTTATGATCTTCTGCTAAAACTCCCCATTCTTTTAATAACTGACAGCTTTCTTAAATCAGTACGTATTCAGTTTAATTCATTATTTCTGAAATCAGTAGATATCATACCTATAGGACCCTCGTCCAACACTTAGGCAAACTGTAGGATAAATTTTATAAACTGAATCAGATCTTATTAGCTACAACTAACAGGTAGGCCTGCTTCGGGCTTCTTATCTGAACTATGTAATAAATCAGTCTGCCTCAAACCTTTTTTTAGACCTTAAACAGTATGTGCAAGACATGCTAAACTATGTGCTTTCTTTGGTTTAAAGGAGGTCTGTCTGAGCCTTTTATTTGTCTATATGCTTCCCCAAACTTGTTGTATGTGTTTTGTTTGTCGCCTTAGTATTTTTACCTTTTGAAACCACAAATAAGCCCAGCATCTCCTCCCTTTAGGATTAGTAGTAGCAAATACCTCCGGGACTGATAGGACTGGGGCGGGTAATAGCATGCAATAAGTAAACAAGACCATTCCGCGCTTTAATACCTTAACGGGGTGGGAAAGGGTAGATATGGATATGATGACTACGCGATAACATCACGTGTAGCCCCTCACTGAGGAGTGATTACCGGGTGTTTTGTGGGGTGATCCATATTATTTGTAAACCTAGGACCCCTCCCCCCCCCCCCATCCCTTTGTTTCTTTGATTCTTTTCTTCCTTTTCAAAAATTTAAACTATTTCTCTAAGGAAAATCAGTATCCCTCTCGTTCTTTCTAACTTTGTTTATTTGTGACCATTACATAAAAACCCCCTCTTATTTGTAACTCTTACTTGCCTATGTGTGATTTTGTATTTAAGTCACAACAATAGTTTGGCCGGGAACCACACTAGTGGATCCTGAGCGGTGCCTAACACCTTCCCCTTGGGATAATTTCAAGCCCTTACCCAATCTCTGGTTACTTGACTCAAACCCTTCTTGGTGTCCTAATGCACTTAAATCATTAGGTGGCGACTCTTCAATCCAAAAACCAATTCCCAAAAGGGAACGAGTTGTCTTCCCAAATGTCACAAACCCGATTTCCGCGGAGGAAAAAGGGGGCGCGACAGCATGGCGACTATGCTGGGGATATTCTTTTAGGCTTTTACCATCTCAAACTATTACTGTGACTTTTCATTTCTTATATGCCTTTATTTGTTTAATCCCTTTAAGCATTTAATTCCTTCTTCTATTACAAAACTAACTTGTCTTTTGTTTCTTTCTCTTATTTCTTTTACTGCCTTCCTTTACTGCATTCCTTTATTACTGCTTAAATTATTGTAATTATTATTTTATGAACGTGCAAATACGTGACAACTTGTTTTAATTATTGCATAAGCATGTTTTCAACATCATATTCTACTCGTGCCAAACAAAATACCATAGCAACGTTCATAATGAATAGTTGCGCCCTTCCGATATTATCACACCCTAAATCCGGCAAAGGCATATTTGCGGTAAAACCAGCCGATCAACGGTGTAGTCGACGGTTCCGCACCTTTCCCTCTTGAGTTGTCCGCTCAAGGGTACCAGTCTAATACCCCACAGAAACTTTACTCTGTTTAATTGTGCATGCATCATGGTCAAACCTAGCCGAATCAGTTATGTTGTCCGCATAATGAATCTTTAGGATAGCCTTGTCCAAAGTCCACTGGGTTTTCCCAAAACCCAAACGGACACTACCACGTTTTGTGCATTTATTTGGAGAACTAAAATGATTTTATGCCAATTGTTGATATTAAATAGTCGAGTCTGTTGGGGGTAAGGGCCTAGCCTTTTTGTCTTGCAGAAATATGAGGAATGAAGTCCCTAGATTCGGCATGGTCACCAACATCCACCCAAAATTGCTAAGCTGGTGGAAGGACCTTCATTCCAGTGATCAGACACTTGTCTGGAATATCTGGGAAACCCACCTTCTCTCTTGGAAATTCAACCCAACAACAAAATCATAGAAGTTGCTACCATATTCTGGGATTGTGATAGGTCTGTGTTCCACTTCGGAGACATTGAGATGACACCCCTACTCGAGGAAATAGGAGGACTGGCTGGTATACCGTGGGAAACTCCGGGTTTGTTAATGCCGGAAAACCGCAAGGGTAGAGGTTTTCTCAAAATGATGGGTCTAAAGAAGAATCCATACTTGACATGTTTGAAAGAGTCGTACATTCCCTTTTACTTGTATGAGAGGTACGGTCACAGCAAATCTTATCGTACTTATCCTGACGAGTTCGCCCTTACATCATTGGGGCATATTCACTAAATGGTCTTTGTCTTCATGTTCTGTTTCTTGGGGATGATAGTGTTTCCAATGAAGAAAACAAGAATCCATACCAGGCTAGCTATAGTCACCAAAACTCTAATGGAAGGAATTGACGGACAACCATTCAGTTTTGTGCCAATGATCATTGCAGAGATATACCAAGCCCTAGAAAGATGTCAACAAGGAGCCAAACATTTCGAGCGTTGTAATCTGCTACTTCAACTTTGGATCATGGAACATCTCCAATAGGGTGAGTACCGACAGGAAATACATCGAAGGGACTGGGACGATCATATCGCCTTTCATCACCCAAAGCGACTGACTTACATGCCCATCATGTTCGCCCAACCGGAGAATGCTAGAGAATGGGTCGCACTCTTTGATAATTTGACTGAGGACCGGGTGCAATGGATGTTCGAGTGGTTCCCTACTGAAGAATTCATCATTCGATCCAGGGATGCGCCATTTCTGATACTGATCGGTTTGAGGGGAACCTACCCTTATGTCCCTCTCCGGGTTATGAGACAGGCTGGTAGTTATACCAAGGGTCGACAAGATGAGTCATTTTCGGGCTGACTTCCAGGCTGACGATAGTCCTTATAAGTGCCAAGCTCAGCATATGTGGTACTGGAAGATCATCATAGGAAGGGACACCATCGAACCAGACAGATACCATGCTGGTTGTACCCCACACTATTCAGGCTGACTGGAGGACAATCACAATGGTCTGGGTTAACCCGGGTTTGTTCGAGGTCACAGGATCATCGATGAAAAGGCTGAAGCACAGGTCAAGTACAACCAACTGCGCAAGAGGATTCGGGAATGTAAAAGCGAGCACCGGGAAATACAAGAAGACAATCAAAAACTAATTGAAGAGTGGAAGGATATGGCTGTCAGCGCCAACAAGCGATTGGTCTATTTGGAGCGAGGTATAGTAGAGTTGGAACAGAAGTTTCTGAAGAGGGTCGAAGATTGTCGGACTGTTGAAGGAAATGAAGGCGGACATCTGGCTAGTGATTACCTGCTACTAGGACTGCGCGAGCTAGGAGAGCTGTTCGATGGAGCCAACAATGCCGAGTCTGGGGAAGGTCCCTCCGAGACCAAATAGATAGGAATTTTCATTTTTCGCTTTACGAGATGTAATAAGGCCGATGGCCATTAGTGACTTTTTATTTTCTTGTTATTTAGTGTCATTTTGGGATTTGTCTACCTTTTATCAATAAAATGAGACATATAGCATTCTAAGTTCTCCAAATTAACTTGTCGCTAGGCCTACCTCGGGCACAACGAGGTCCCTAAAATTAGGACGCGTTTTATATTTCCGCACTACGTGTTTAAATATTGCAACATTTTTTTATAATCCTTACTGACTTGTTACCTTTTTGTTTTTACTTTTGTTTATTCCCCTCCCCAAAGGTTAGTTCGTGAACTCCGGCAATATCATCATATTTCCCGAGATCTAGGGGCCCTCCACTTACTCCTCCTCCCAGTCTTGTCAGACACAAAAGCAAAGGAAAAATGGAAGATTCGAACAACTCAGCTGAACGGGTAGAGGTCACTCATGGTACTCTGGTTCCCAAGGAAAATGCATCCCAACTAGAACAAAAGCTGTTGATGTTTCAGGAAGAACTTGATCAAGTCCAGAATCTGGCAAATCTGTCATTTTCCCTCCCCACTCCAGAGGTTACTTTCCCAAAAACTCAGAATCCTGTACCTCCGCAAAACATCCCAAAGCAACAAAACCATCCCGCTCCTCACCACCACTGCAATACTTGCCATACCTCAAATGATACCTCACTGCTCATCCCAGAACTCCAGAACTCCACAAATGACCATTGCCACACCCAACATAATACCCCCATCTACGCGCAGACTGTGCCACACTCCACCCATCCCATCTCAAGCACAACCGAGTCCGAGGGTATGGACTTGCTCATCAGAAATCTGGCCGAAGAGCTTAAGAAGTTGACTAGCAGCATTCAAGGCGTTGAAGGTAGTAAGGGAATTGAGGGGCTAAACTATGAAGATCTTTGCATACAGCCCGGTGTCGACTGCCCGAGGGGTACAAACCTCCCAAGTTCGAGATGTTTGATAATACAGGGGATCCAAGGGTCCACTTGAGAACATACTGTGACAAGCTGGTCGGAGTAGGAAGAGATGAGAAAATCCGCATGAAGCTTTTCATGAGAAGCCTGAAGGGAGACGCTTTATCTTGGTACATTAGCCAGGATCCGAAGAAGTGGTCAAGTTGGGTAAGCATGGCGTCTGATTTTATGGACCGATTTAGGTTCAACACAGAGAATGCACCAGATGTGTTCTATATTCAAAACATGAAGAAGAAACCCACAGAGACCTTCCGTGAGTATGATACTCGATGGAGATCAGAAGCTGCTAAGGTTAGGCCTGCATTGGAAGAAGAGCAAATGAACAAATTCTTTGTTCGGGCCCAAGACCCACAGTATTATGAGAGGTTAATGTTAATCGAGAATCATTAATTTTCTGATATCATCAAGCTACGAGAAAGGATCGAGGAAGGCATCAAGAGTGGTATGGTTACGAACTTTGAAGCCTTGCAGGCTACCAATAAGGCTTTACAATCTGGTGGTACGTCCAAGAAAAGGGACGTAGGTGCTGTAATGGTTGCGCAGAGGACCAAATCCCCTATCATATACCAATCCTATCCAATGACTCCACCCATATGTCAACCTACTCCAAACTACCAAGCACCCTCACCCTCTTACCATACTCCACCACCCACTTATCAATCAGCTCCACCTCCCGCATATCAGCTCACTTCACCTAAATACTCCAAACCGGCACATGTTTAACAAGCCTACAACACCCAACCATCCCACTATCAATCACCTACCCCACGTCAAAACTTCCCTAGACCTCGACCAAATTTTGACCGCAGACTTCCCAAACAGTATACCGCCATTGCTGAACCAATTGACCAGCTGCACGAAAGGCTCAAAGTTGCTGGTTATGTCACCCCTATGCCTGCTATAACACCTGAAAACCATTCTCAGTGGGTCAATCCAAATAAATCATGTGCGTACCATTCCGGTATGAAAGGACATACCATTGATGAATGCCGCTCTCTGAAGGATAAGATCCAGACTTTGATTGACAACGAGATCATTGTAGCAAAGGAGCCTGCTCCGAATGTCCGCAATAACCCTCTGCCACGCCATAAAGGTGGAGGTGTTCACAAGATCGAGATAGAGGATGACTGGGACCCCAAGGGATCAATCGGTTTAATCACAGAAGGCGACGATCCAAAGAAGCCAGTAGTCACCTTTAATCCGATTGTGATCCAGATTCAGCATTCTGGGGACGCCGAGGTAAACATGTCCATGCTACTTGAGTTTGAAGCACCATCCTCTGTAAAGCGCCAGCGCCGATTGAGGTTGAGTTTATGTCACCAGCAAACACACCTACACCCTTTGAAGTTGCAGTTTTACCACCTGAGGGGCCTGCTCCGTTCGGGGTGAATATAGCCACGCCTATTCCAGTGGCAATGTCAGCCATAATACCATTCCATACGAAGGCTATACCATGGGACTACACAGTCGAGGCCAGAAGAAAGGGGAAGGTCAAGTTCGGGGAAGCTATTGCAGCACAGGGTATGACGAGAGCTGGTAAAGTTTACACCCCGGAACATCTAGCTGAGTCAAGCAAGCAGGCCTCTAGTCGGCCAACAATCACTGAAATTGGTGCCGACGATCTCTGGAGAAAGATACAAGCCAAAGAATACTCAGTCATTGATCAGCTGAACAAGACACCAGCACATATTTCTATCCTTGCTTTGCTACAAAATTCCAATGCACACAAGAGTGCCTTGTTAAAAGTGCTGAGTGAGGCATATGTACCAAGTAACATCACCGTCGAAGAGATGGCTAACATGGTAGGTCAGGTGTTGGAAAGTCACAAGATCACTTTTCATGAAGATGAGCTGCCACCGGAGGGATTGAGTCACAACAAGGCAATACACATCACCGTGCAGTGTGAAGATTATTTTATCACCAGGATCTTGATCAATGGGGGGTCCAGTCTCAACATTTGTCCGTTGGTAACACTCAGGACATTGGGAAAATGGGTGCATGAAATCAAGGACGGGGCCATCAACGTCAAAGCTTTCGACGGTTCTCAAAGGTCCACCATTGGGGAAATTAGCTTGTGTTTGCAGATGGAGCCTACTTGGTTTGATGTTGATTTTCAAGTGACAGACGTGCCGGCATCTTACAATCTGTAGTTGGGACGACCATGGATTCATGCCACTGGGGCTGTAGCGTCAACACTACTTCAGGCAGTGAAGTTTGAGTGGAACCACCAAGAGGTGATCATTCACGGCGACGGTAGCAATCCCATATACAGTCTCCAGACTATCCCAGCAATTGGAGGAAGAAGAAGGATAGGCGGGGAAACTTACCACCACATCGAGCGAGTCAACGCCGTCGACAAGGATAAATGGTGGGATAACAAAATTGAAAGCATACTGAACTGGAGCGGGTATGAACCTGGCAAGGGACTTGGCAAGAACCTCCAAGGAATCGCTAAGACCATCAAGCTCAAGAAACATGGCACCACCATCGGGTTGGGATATGAGTATACTTGGGAGGAATTCAACCACTGGTTGCCACCATGGCGCGGTCCTTACTATCCTTTGGAGCAGCCAATACCCCATTTGGAGCAGACTTTCCAGCCGGCCAAGGTTATCTACGTGTCAGAAGAAGAGGAAGCACTGGCAACGGTGAGGAATTTGTTCCTTGAAGGCGATGATAGGGATTGTTGTGTCGTTTCAAGGGGGCGAGGAGGAAGGCCCTTCCACACAAGCTGTAAGCAGAGGAGCATTCCTCAATAACAGGACTATCAGAACCACCAGAGCCCGGCGAGCCTCGGGGTAGCAAGGCTGAACAAGCATCATGCACTATTTTATTTTACTAGTTTACTTTCCTTCCGAATATTTTTTTTTTTTTTGCAAGAAAGAGCTCCAATGTTCAAAAACAGTTATGGAATTTATCCAAGCATTTCGGTTTTATTATAAATCTTACTCTTATTATTTTCTCTCATTACTTTACTTATACAGCATTACTATTACTTATCTTGATGAACCAATGACTGTGACATGCAAAGAGACAACGCAACAAACGGACATAGATTCAGAGGAAGATGATATACCGGAAGAGATTATTAAAGAGGTTGAGAATTTTGAGAACAGACCTATGTCTAACCTTGACGAGACTGAGATCGTTAACATAGGAGATGCAGAAAACATCAAAGAAACACGAATCAGTGTTCATTTGTCACCATCAGAAAAGGAAGAATGCACAGAGTTTCTAAGAGAATATGAGGACATATTCACCTGGTCGTACGACGACATGACTGGTCTGAGTACATCTATTGTGGCTCACAAATTGCCAACCGATCCAGCATGTCCGCTAGTGAAACAGAAGCTCAGAAAGTTCAAGCCAGACATGAGTTGAAAATCAAGGAAGAAGTCACTAAGCAGGTCAAAGCTAAGGTTCTCAGGGTAGTGGAATATCCAACGTGGTTAGCCAACATCGTGCTAGTACCGAAGAATGATGGGAAGGTTAGAGTCTATGTCGACTGCCGGGACCTCAACCGAGCTAGTCCAAAAGACGACTTCCCCTTGCCAAACATACACATCCTGATTAACAATTGCGCCAAGCATGAGTTGCAATCATTTGTAGATTGTTTCACGGGGTATCATCAGATCTGGATGGATGAAGAAGATGCTCAGAAAATGACTTTCATTACGCCATGGGGGATGTACTGCTACAAGATGATGCCGTTTGAGTTAAAGAATGCAGGGGCCACCTATATGAGGGCCATGACTACCATTTTCCATGATATGATAGACAAGGAGATCAAAGTATATGTAGATGATGTCATCATCAAGTCCAAGAAAGCCATTGATCACATGGAAGATCTGGGGAAGTTCCTCAATACATTGAGAAGGTACAACCTGAAACTGAATCCCGCAAAATGTGCATTCGGGGTTCGAGCTGCAAAATTGCTTGCGTTTGTGAGTCACCAGGGAATAGAGCTGGATCCATCAAAGATCAAAGCCATTCAAGAATTTCCACCGCCAAGAACAAAAAGGATGTAATAAGTTTCTTGGGGAAACTTAACTACATCAGCCGGTTCATAGCACAATCTACAGTTATCTGGAGCCAATATTTAAGATGTTGAAGAAGGACGCCGCCACCGAATGGACTGATGACTGCCAAAAAGCTTTCGACAGAATCAAGGAATACTTGTCAACGCCACCAGTCTTGGTCCCGCCTGAACCAGGGAGACCTCTGCTACTCTACATCGCAGTGCTGGATGGTACCTTCGGTTGCATCCTGGGACAGCATGATGAGACAGGAAAGAAAGAGCAGGCCATCTATTATCTCGGCAAGAAGTTCACTCCGTACGAGGCCCGGTATTCTCTACTAGAACGCACTTGTTGCGCTCTAACTTGGGTGGCTCAGAAGCTGAGGCACTACTTCTGTGCCTATACTAAATATCTCATATCAAGGATGGATCCTTTGAAATACATCTTTCAGAAGCCCATGCCCACCGGCAAGCTAGCCAAGTGGCAGATCCTGTTGAGTGAATTCGACATTGTCTACGTAACTCAGAAAGCAGTCAAGGGAAAGGCACTAGCAGATCACCTTGCCAAAAACCCCGTGGATGGAGAATACGAACCCCTGAAAACGTATTTTCCTGACGAAGAGGTAACATTCATAGGAGAAGATATTACAGAATCCTATGACAGGTGGAGAATGTTTTTCGATGGAGAAGTAAATTTCAAAGGAGTCGGCATAGGAGCAGTCCTGGTATCAAAAACCGGTCAGCATTATCCGGTGTCTGCCAAACTCAGATTCTAGTGCACCAACAACACGGTCGAATACGAAGCCTGCATCTTAGGGCTCAAGATGGCCATTGACATGAACATCTAAGAGTTGCTAGTAATTGAGGATTCGGACTTGCTTATACATCAGGTCCGAGAAGAATGGGCGACCAAGAACTCCAAGATACTCCCTTATCTGCATCATGTACAGGAGTTGAGAAAGAGGTTCACAAAGACAGAATTCCGACATGTTCCCAGAATCCAGAATGAGTTTGCCGATGCATTGGCTACCCTGTCATCCATGATACAACATCCGGACAAAAACTTCATTGACCCCATTCCAGTAATGATCCATGATCAGCTAGCTTACTGTGCTCATGTAGAGGAAGAAGCAGACGGAAAACCTTGTTTTCATGATATCAAGGAGTACTTGGCAAAAGGAGAATACCCAGAACTTGCAAACACTACTCCGAAGCGCACACTTCGAAGGTTGTCTAATACCTTCTTTCATAGTGGAGGAATCCTATACAGGAGGACTCCTGATTTGGGACTATTAAGGTGTGTCGATACAAATGAAGCATCTAAACTGCTAGAAGAAGTCCATGCTGGACCTGCGGTCCACATATGAACGGTTTTGTCTTAGCCAAGAG